>NC_066585.1:428488701-428793383 GCF_024323335.1 Lathyrus oleraceus | reverse complement strand
AGAAGGATCCTGACTTTCTTCAAGACAGTGAAGTTATATCATGTACCCCGAGATGAAAATCAGATGGCTGATGCCTTATCCACTTTGTCTTCTATGATTAAAGTCCATTGGCTGAATCATGTGCCACATGTTGCTGTGAATCGACTCGAGAGGCATGCGTATGTGTTTGCAGCCGAGTCTGTTGTTGATGAGAAGCCGTGGTACTATGATATTAAGAACTTCCTCAAAAGCCAGGAGTATCCTGAAGGAGCGTCAAAGAATGACAAGAAGACCCTGAGAAGGCTAGCTGGAAGTTTTTATTTGAATCAGGATGATGTGTTGTACAAGAGGAACTTTGACATGGTTTTGCTCAGATGCGTGGATAGACACGAAGCAGACCTGTTAATTCAAGAAGTACACGAGGGGTCTTTCGGTACCCATGTTGGTGATCATGCAATGTCCAAGAAGTTGTTAAGAGCCGGTTATTACTGGATAACCATGGAATCCGATTGTTTCAAGTACGCTCGGAAGTGCCACAAATGTCAGATCTATGCAGATAAAGTGCATGTACCACCAAGCCCTCTGAATGTCATGAATTCGCCTTGGCCAATTGCAATGTGGGGCATCGATATGATTGGGAAGATTGAACCTACTGCTTCTAATGGACATCGCTTCATCCTGGTCGCGATTGATTACTTCACCAAGTGGGTGGAAGCAGCTTCCTATGCCAATGTTACCAAGCAAGTGGTTGCCTGATTCATTAAGAAGGAGATTATCTGTCGTTATGGGGTTCCCGAGAGAATCATCACGGATAATGGTTCGAATCTCAATAACAGGATGATGAAGGAGCTTTGCAAAGATTTCAAGATCGAACACCATAATTCTTCTACTTACAGACCAAAGATGAATGGTGTTGTAGAGGCGGCAAACAAGAACATTAAGAAGATTGTGCAGAAGATGGTCGTGACGTACAAGGATTGGCATGAGATGTTTCCTTTCGCTTTGCATGGGTACCGTACCTCAGTACGTACGTCGACCGGGGCAACCCCTTACTCCCTTGTGTATGGTATGGAGGCAGTCCTACCTGTTGAAGTGGAGATTCCTTCTCTAAGAGTCCTGTTGGATGTCAAGCTAGACGAAGCTGAGTGGGTTCGGACAAGGTTCAATGAGTTGAGCCTTATCGAAGAGAAGTGATTAGCAGCCGTGTGCCATGGGCAGCTGTATCAGAGAAGGATGAAGAAGGCCTTTGATCAGAAGATGCATCCTCGAAGCTATCAGACAGGTGATTTAGTTTTGAAGAGGATCCTTCCTCCCGGTACAGATAACAGGGGCAAGTGGACTCCGAATTACGAAGGTCCATATGTTGTTAAAAAGGTCTTCTCTGGTGGAGCCTTGATGCTTACAACTATGGATGGTGAAGATTTTCTGTCCCCTGTGAACTCAGATGTAGTCAAAAAATACTTCGCATAAATAGACCCGCTGGACAAAAAGAATAAAAGAGTCCAGGAAAAAATGGGCATCCCGGCGAACCAAGGAAAAAAAATAAAAAGGTTCGGGCAAAAGTTAGGGATAAAGAACGAAAATATGTACACCCGGTAAGTCGAAAACCTGCAAAGGTGGCTTAGGCAAAAATGGGTATTCCGGTGGATTGAAAACCTGAAAAGGAGATCCAGGCAAAAGAGGGATTAAAGCGAAGACTACAGTCTGAGTTATCTGTACTCCATCGCGCTTCAGTGTCTACCATCTCGAAGGGTATGACCAGTCCAATCGTTCTTCTCAGAAAGCAAGGAATTTGGGGAAAATTGAGGATATACGAGTCATAACAGAATTGGAAAATAGTGGATGTCGTGTTCACATTGCCAATAGGATAGATTATTTTCTCTTTTTGGCGCAATTACCTCTTCCTAGGAATTGCTTCCTGATGTACTTTTCCTATTAGGCCCATTTTCAATCAATAAAAGTCGTTATTCAGTTAAATTGCTCTCTTGATTTTATTTTACTGTTTTGTTTGCAAAAACGTCCGAATTTTTGATAAACATTGCATATAAAAAACATGAAGGCTAGACAATAACGTGCAGAGAAATAAAACATTTGAAAATCATTTTGAATGTTGAGTACACTTGGGTGTATCTTGTCCATACAATCTCCTGGGGCGTGTATGTCTTGCTGTTTTGCAGGTCACTATCTTTGATTGTTGGCTAGAGCAGATAAGCCACAGTTTGTTCGAAGATGTTTCAACACTGTCCAGTAGTGTGAGAAGTTGGGTTGTCCAAGTCAAGTTCAGAACTTGTCTCTCCAGCGAGCCCAAGATCAGTGTTGCCTCGGCAGTCAGGCCTGAAGTTGATTGCAATCCCCAGCAGGGTTGAGGATGTTTTTTTCCAGCCAAGTTTGAAGGTTACCCATTCCCCAGCAAGTCTGAGGACTGTTAGTTCCCCAGCGAGCCTGAAGGTTGCTATTTCCCCAGCGGAGGTGTCTGTGGGTAGTTTTGTTCCTCAGCAACCAGGTCTAGAGTGTGCTGTAATCCCCAGTAGGGTTGAGTTTGCAGAATCCCCAGCAAGTCTGAGGATTGTTAGTTCCCCAGCGAGCCTGAAGGTTGCTATTTCCCTAGCGGAGGTATCTGTGGGTAGTTTTGTTCCTCAGCAGCCAGGTCTAGAGTGTGCTGTAATCCCCAGTAGGGTTGAGTTTGCAGATTCCCCAGCAGGGTTGAGAGTGTTTTTCCCTAGCAAGTCTGAAGGTTGCTATTTCCCCAGCGGAGGTTTGCATTGGTTGTTTCCCCCAGCGGAGTCCCCAAGTGGATTGGGTTCAGTGGAGGCCGTCCCCAGTGAGAACTATCCTTTCCCCAGCAGCAGTGATATCCCCTAGCATGGTTGGAAGGTTGGTGTTTTCCCCAATAATAGACTCCCCAGTTGAGCCAGTTTCTCTGCTGTTCCGAGGATGTCAGATCAGCAAGCATCCGCAGCAGATTTGTTGCGTCTCCCCACGGAGTTGGAAGATCGAATCAGAATTGTGCGCTCAGCAGAGTGATCGTGGGCTTTCCCCAGCAGGAGTTTTCATCCTTTGCATCTTGCATATAGTAATCATCATTTGCATTTGCATCCTCAAATCGCGTAGCATTTCCATTCAGTATGGAGCATTACGCCATGGAAAACTCAAACATATGCATACATGTGTTAAACCGGATTGGATCATATCCCCAGCAGAGGCGGATCATTTTTCAACATCTGTACGGCATATTTGCTGCAGTTGCTCCTGACAGCATTCAGGATTGGCAATCCCCAGAGAGATTTATTTCCTCACCCGTTCGTGAAAAGAAAACTTGACACTCCCTAGTGTGGTCCCCGGCAGGTGTCTGCCTTGTTGTGACACATGTGGATGTCATCCTTGCGATACCGGTAAGTGTCGTGTCGACCCCCGTAAGGTCTGTTTTTTTTTTGTGTCCGTAAACATCATCGTTCGATGTCGGTAAACATCGAGTCGTTTGTTAACCATCGGTAAATGGTTTTGTTGCTTCAAATCCCCAGCAGATTTATTATCTGTGGATATCAGCCATCAATAAATGGTTTCGTATCATGGGAGTTTTATTTCCTTGGTGTCGGTAAACACCACTGTTTCGATGTCGGTAAATGTCGAGTTCCTTCCCAGTCATCGGTAAATGTCTGGTTGTGTATCTTTTTTCACAGTCATCGGTAAATGTCTGGTCGCCTTTCTTTGATGTTGGTAAACATCATCTTTCGATATCGATAAACATCGAGTCCTTCCCAGTCATCGGTAAATGTCTGGTCGCCTTTTTTTGATGTCGGTAAACATCATCTTTCGATGTCGGTAAACATCGAGTTTCTCCCCAGTCATCGGTAAATGTCTGGTCATGAAGCGTTTTCTTTGATATCGGTAAATATCAATTCCTCAGTAGAGTCATCGGTAAATGACTAGTCTTGTTTCAATTATAAACATATTGTTTCTCCCCAGTGGAAGCCGCCATCGGTAAATGGCCTCGCTGTCCGTGGATATCTGTTTTGAAGCCGCCATCGGTAAATGGCCTCGCTTTCATTGACATCGGAAAATATCAAACCCCTCTTTGAAGCCGCCATCGGTAAATGGCCTCGCTTTCTTCACTACATCCCCTGCAGAGTGCAAATTCCAGGTTCTTTTGGTATTCAATCCCTGTTTACCTTGAAGGTTTGATAGTCGTTGCTCTCATCCGTTCAGGTTCTCAGTTGATTGAATAGGGGCAGCTGTAGCACCTCAAATTTGCACCCCCCATTCATGCATTCATTTCATTTTTAGGTCATTAAATATTGCATATGGCATTGCATCATATCAACAAGGACTGGCATCAAGAGAATTCATCTGTGCAAAGAGAGCAAGTTTTCCTTGAGATGAAGGCCACATGAGTATTCACTTTCATGCATCTATATTTTCTTTCTAATAATTTCATTCTAATCTATGTATATCTTTTACGTAGAAAATTTTCATGCATCTAAATTTTTGTTTTATTTTACAGTGGTCACTGGGTGTTGGTTGCTATGGATCTTTCGAGACTAATGGTGTATTATCTCGATTCGTTATCGAGTGATTGGAGTAAATATCCGAGTATGAAGAAGACGGTTGACGCGTAAGTGAAATTCCCCTAAATATTCGTGTGTATTTGTATATTTAATTATGTCTGTCAGATTGATCTCAATATACGTTTTTATTTTGTTAGGGCAATACTAAAATTTAGATCGAAAAAGAATTACCGTAATAGGAAGGACATTACCTGGGTCAGAGTTCAGGTATATATTAAGTATCTTATTTTTGCTTATAATAGTGTTTGTTTTTTTGCTTATAATAGTGTTTGTAAGAAATTAACTATATATATATTGTTTGTTTTTCTGTGTAGTGTCCTCAGCAAAACAATTCGGTCGATTGCGGATTTTTTGTATTGAGATTTATGAGAGATATCATTGTGTTGAATCGTATAGACATCCCAAAAATGGTATGGAATAATAACTTAGGGTTTATTTTAATATTATCGGATATTTCATCTAATTTGTTACTAAATCATGAATATGTTTTATTCTCTTAATTGTAGTACTTTGAGGAATACAAATCTTACTCAAGAGCTCATTTGGATGAAATGAAGGATGAATTGTGTCAATTCATTGTTGATCAAAGAATCATATAGCTAGGTTGTATATTGTTGTACATATATGTATCGAATGTTGTTGTTGTATGTTGTTGTTGTATATATGTTGTATATTGTTGTTGTACTTTTACTAAATCATGAATATGTTGTTGTATATTGTTGATCAAAGAATCATATATTAATGTTGTATATATGGAGGATTAATGTTGTATATAAATGGATTCATGTTGTATATATCAATGGATTAATGGTGTATAACATTGGATTAAAGGATGAAATCAATATGAATTTTACACTTTTGCAGCATGCGAACAGGTTACCAATTAAATATCCACTATTTTTCAAACAAATTTTTTTAAAATAACTAACACTTTAGAGGGCGCTTTCTGTAAGAACAAAAATTGTTCTACAACAGATTCCATGATTTTGATGATAACAAAGGATGAAACCAAAAATGGCACCCTAACAAAAAGTTTCTAAGTGTGCAGGGTTCTAAGGAAAGAAGGAAGAGATCTAATGACGTCATCAGATACAGAATCATATCAGATACAAAACAGCAGAACATCAGAAGCATCTGAAGTAGAAACACGCTCAAGAAGTTCTAACTCTGAGCAAAACAGCAGAACATCAGAAGCATCTGAAGAAGAAGTGCACTCTAGAAGTTCTGACTCTGAACAATGGTATATCATTCCAGAAGCTCTCAGCGTCATCTGAAGACATCATCAGAAGCTCCGAATCAACACAGGAAGATTCCAAGATTCCAGAGTCACGCAGACTTTGGTAATGGATTTCCTAATACATAAAGAGTAACGTTAACTTCAAATTCAGACTTTGGTAATGGATTTCCTAATACAGAAAGAGTAACGTTAACTTCAAATTCAGACTTTGGTAATGGATTTCCTAATACAGAAAGAGTAACGTTAACTTCAAATTCAAATGTGGTAATGGATTTCCTAATACAGAAAGAGTAACATTAACTTCAAATTCAAATGGAAAGGAACTATATTTGGAAAGAAGTTATTCGGGGAGAAAAAGTTGTTTTGGCAAGAAACAACAGAAGTTATGGCATTAATTCCTATTCAAGACAAATTATCTGCCATCAATTTCAACGGTCCTTTCACTCCTATATAAAGGACAGCAATCAACTTTGAGAGAAAAAGCATACACTGAAACATTCTCTCTCTCTCTCTCAATATTTCACAAAGCTTTTGCTTAGAACGTGAAACACTTTTGTTCTTACTGTTGTAATATTTGCTTATCTGAGAAGCACTCTAGATTACATAGTCCTTTATCTATTGTTTTATTTCCTCAAGTGACTCTGCGCAGTCTGTATACTTGAGAGGACTAAGAGATCTTTCTCTTAGACGTTGGTTGTAAACAATCTTTCAAGATTAGTGGATTAAGTCCTTGTTGAAGGCGAAATCACCTTGGCCGGGTGGACTGGAGTAGCTTTGTGTTATAAGCGAACCAGTATAAATTCCTTGTGTGGTCTTTATTTTGAAAAAGCGCTTATTTTCCAAACAATTCAAACCCCCCTTTCTTGTTTTTCTCACCTTCAATTGGTATCAGAGCTTCGGCTCTATTATTGATTTTCTAATCAAACACTTAACAGTGTAGAGAGATCCAGAACGAGAAAAACTATGGCCCACACAAATGAAAGAGACAGTTACAATGCTAAACCTCCTGTTTTTGATGGAGAGAAATTCGACTACTGGAAAGATAGAATCGAAAGTTTCTTTCTGGGTTATGATGTTGACCTCTGGGACATTGTCACAGATGGATACACACCTCCAGTCTCAGAAAATGGAGTTGAAGTTCCCAGAAGTAAGATGTCAGAAGATCAGAAGCGTGTCTTCAAAAATCACCACAAGGCCAGAACCATACTTCTCAATGTTATATCTTACAACGAGTATGAAAAGATCACCAACAGAGAAACAGCCAAAGACATACTTGACTCTCTGAAGATGACTCATGAAGGAAACTCGCAAGTCAAAGAGACAAAGGCTCTGGCGCTTATCCAGAAATATGAAGCTTTCAAAATGGAAGATGACGAAGCCATAGAGGTAATGTTCTCTAGATTCCAAACTCTTATTGTAGGTCTCAAGGTTCTAGACAAAGGATACACAACTGCAGACCACGTCAAAAAGATAGTCAGAAGTTTGCCAAAGAAGTGGAGACCCATGGTCACTGCCCTGAAGCTGTCAAAGGATCTGAACAATATCAGTCTTGAAGAGCTTGTCAGTTCCCTCAGAAGCCATGAGATAGAACTAGAGGAAGATGAGCCTCAGAAAAAGAACAAGTCTGTAGCATTAAAGTCCAGATCTGAAAGACGCAAATCTGACAAAACCAAAGCTTTCCAGGCAGAAACTGAAGATGCTGATGACTCTGAACCAGAAGATTCTGATGATGAAGAAGAATTGTCCCTCCTGACCAGAAGAGTTAAACAAATCTGGAAAAAGAGGAACAACAACTTCAGAAGACCAAGACCCATAGGGGATCGATCAGAATCAACCTCAAAAGGTAAAACTAACAAAGACATTACTTGTTATGAATGTAAAGAAACAGGTCACTACAGGAATGAATTCCCCAAGCTAAATAAAGATAATCCCAGAAAAGAAAGTTTCAAGAAAAATACCTTCAGGACAAAGAAAGGACTAATGGCTACCTGGGATGATAGTGAATCTGGTTCATCAGAATCTGACTCTGATGAACAGGCCAATGTGGCATTTATGGCTACCACATCCAGAAGCAGCTCGATGAAGAATCTGAAGAGGTATTTTCTGAACTCTCTCGGTCTGATCTAGAATCATGCTTGTCAGAAACTCTTAGCTCATATCAGAAATTAAAACAAAAGTTTAAAAATATAAAAGGCTGTCTTGAAGCAAAATTTGAAGAATGTGGCAAACTTGAGATGACAATTCTAGCACGTGAAGATAAAATCAGATCTTTAACATTAGAAAGAGATGAAGCAAAAAGAAAATGTTTAGAATTGGAAGAAGCGTTATCTCAAGCTCCACAGACTTCAAATACAATAATTTATAAATACGAAGAAGCCTTTCAAGAATTTCTGAAAAATGGGATAGGTAGGAGTGTCATGGCATCCATGATTTATGGAGTCAGTCAGAACAATAAAAAGGGAATTGGGTATGATCCTAAGGAAGATAAAACTTCTACTGGTGACCAACTTAAATCTCCATTTTCATATCACTATACGCACACACAAGAACAAAAATTTGAAAATGCTAGAAAACCCAAGGTCATGAGAAACTCTGGGAAAACTAACCAGAAAGGACCCAAGAGAATCTGGGTACCGAAAGATAAGATTGTTTATGTTGCAGATATCCTATGCAGCAAAGTTCAAACACCAGTCATGGTACCTGGACTCTGGATGCTCGCGACACATGACGGGAAGAAAGTCTATGTTCCAAAGCCTGGAACTTAAAGACGCTGGATTTGTAGGCTTCGGAGGAGATCATAAAGGAAGGATCAGAGGCTCCGGAACTATTGATAACAGTATTCTTCCCTCTATATCTGATGTTCTTTACGTAGAAGGATTAATGCATAACTTGTTATCCATAAGTCAATTAAGTGATAACGGTTATGACGTGATCTTTAATCAAAAATCATGTAAAGCCATAAATCAAAACAATGGTTCAGTCCTATTCACAGGCAAGAGGAAAAACAACATTTATAAAATCAATCTTTCTGATTTAAAAGAACAAAATGTTAAATGTCTGATGTCTGTTCACGAAGAACAATGGGTGTGGCATGAGGAAACTTTCTCAGCTAAATAAACTCGAGTTAGTCAGAGGTCTACCTAAACTGAAGTTCTCTTCAGATGCTCTATGTGAGGCATGTCAGAAAGGAAAATTTTCAAAAACGTCTTTCAAAAAGAAAAATGTTGTTTCTACCTCTAAGCCTCTGGAACTTCTCCACATTGACTTATTTGGTCCTGTGAAAACAGCATCAGTCAATGGAAAGAAGTATGGACTAGTCATTGTTGATGATTACAGTCGCTGGACATGGGTGAAATTCCTAAAGCACAAGAGTGAGTCTCACTCTGTATTCACTAGTTTCTGCTCCAAAGTGCAAAAAGAATTTGACTCTAAGATTATCAGAGTCAGAAGTGATCATGGTGGGGAATTTGAAAATAAATCCTTTGAGGAATTATTTGACTCTAATGGAATATCCCATGATTTCTCCTGTCCTAGAACTCCACAACAAAATGGAGTTGTAGAGAGGAAGAATAGGACACTCCAATAGATGGCCAGAACTATGATCAATGAAACTAATGTGGCAAAGCACTTTTGGGCAGAAGCTGTAAATACAGCGTGTTACATTCAGAATAGAACCTCAATAAGACCTACTCTGGAAAAGACTCCCTATGAACTGTGTAAAGGAAGGAAACCAAACATTTCATATTTTCATCCTTTTGGATGTTCTTGCTTTATCTTAAACACTAAAGAACATCTGAACAAGTTTGATTCCAAAGCACAGAAAGGTATTATGTTAGGATACTCAGAACGCTCTAAAGGCTACAGAGTATACAACACAGAAACCAAAATTGTGGAAGAATCAATTCATGTCAGATTTGATGATAAGCTTGACCCTGAAAAGTCAAAGCAAGTTGAAAATTTTGCAGATTTAGAAATCACTCTTGCAGGATCTGATAAAGCTCCAGAAGCAACTGTCACTCAGAACTCTAAGGAAATTAAATCCCCAGAAATCCCAAAGAAAGTTAAAAGTCGTATCAACGTATCTGAAGATTTGATTCTGGGCAACAAGGACGAACCTGTCAGAACCAGATCTACCTTCAGGACCTCTGAAGATACTCCTCTGGGACTAGTGTCTCTGATCGAGCCTACGTCCTGTGATGAAGCACTTCAAGATAACGACTGGGTTTCAGCCATGCAGGAAGAATTAGATCAATTCACAAAGAATGATGTCTGGGATCTTGTTCCAAAACCCAGAGGCACTCACGTTATTGGAACCAGATGGGTATTCAGAAACAAGCTGAATGAGAAAGGAGAAGTCGTCAGAAACAAAGCTCGACTGGTAGCTCAAGGTTACAGTCAACAAGAAGGTATTGACTATAATGAAACCTTTGCTCCAGTCGCAAGGTTAGAATCTATTCGTCTTCTTGTATCTTTTGCTATAAACCACTCTATCAAATTATATCAAATGGATGTCAAGAGCGCATTCCTTAATGGTTATATATCAGAAGAAGTGTATGTCAACCAACCTCCGGGTTTTGAAAATCCAAATTTTCCAGAACATGTTTTTAAACTTAAAAAATCTTTATATGGACTTAAACAAGCTCCCAGAGCTTGGTATGAACATTTAAGCAATTTTCTTCTGGAACACAATTTTATCAGAGGGAAAGTTGACTCCACACTCTTCTGTAAGAACCTTAACAATGATCTCATGATATGCCAGATATACGTTGATGATATTATTTTTGGTTCAGCTAACGCCTCTGTTTGTCAAGAATTCTCTGAGTTAATGCAGGCAGAATTTGAAATGAGCTTAATGCAAGAACTAAAGTTCTTTCTGGGAATTCAAATTAATCAAACTTCAGAAGTTACATACGTTCATCAAAGCAAATACATTAAAGATGTTCTGAAGAAATTTGACATCGCTGACTGCAACTCTGCAAAAACTCCCATGCATCCCACATGCATTCTTGAAAAGGAAGAAGTAAGCAAAAAGGTTTGTCAGAAGCTCTATCGAGGTATGATAGGCTCTCTTCTCTATCTGACTGCTACTCGACCTGATATTCTCTTTAGTGTCTGTCTCTATGCCAGATTCCAATCAGATCCTAGAGAAACTCACTTAACAGCAGTTAAGAGAATTCTCAAATATATGAAAGGAACTCCTAACCTGGGCCTGATGTATGAGAAAACATCAGAGTATAGACTTTCGGGTTACTGTGATGCAGATTATGCAGGAGATAGACTAGAACGAAAAAGCACATCTGGAAATTGCCAGCTCCTGGGAAACAATCTGATATCTTGGGCCAGCAAGAGACAGTCAACTATCGCTCTATCTACTGCAGAAGCAGAATACATCTCAGCATCACTATGCACAACTCAGATGCTCTGGATGAAGAATCAGTTAGAAGATCTGCAAATCTTCGAGAGTAACATTCCTATCTTCTGTGATAACACTGCTGCCATTTGTCTAAGTAAGAATCCCATTCTACACTCCAGAGCTAAGCACATTGAAATAAAACATCATTTTATCAGAGACTATGTTCAGAAAGGGATAGTAACATTGAAGTTCATTGATACAGATCATCAATGGGCAGATATATTTACTAAGCCTTTAGCTGAAGATAGATTTCTTTTTATCTTAGAAAATCTGAACATTCAAAATTGCCCTGAATAAATTGTGCCTCTGAAGATGTAAAATGAGACTCTGACATAAACAAATGAGCTTCTGTCTCTGACTCTGATACTTCTACCAAGTTAAGAAGATATCTGAGTTAGAAATCTCCAGGAACCAATCCTTTGGTATTCCTGAAGATCAGATACATCAAACCACGTGGAGCACTTAGCGTCTAACCTTGGAACTTCTAGACAGCTGTCCAGAAGAAATTCAAAGGCCAGACGTTTGAGATCTCCTCGAGCAGTGTGCATACTGTTGGGATTAGACATTCATTAATGAGCCATAATCATTTTTCCCCAAGCGTGCTAACTTGGTTTTTGTGCTAACGCCATTTTGTGTGTCGTTTTGCATGTGTTTTTGTTTAGGGTATTTAAACACTCCTCTCACACTTCACACACTTTCACTCTCACTCACTCTCAACCTATTCTCTGAAGCATTTCTGCAAGCAGTTCATCTTCAACTCATCTTCATCAACAATGGATGCTCATCAACAACAAGTTTTCAAGTTTTCTCAACAAATGGAATCAAGCACCACAGCCCAAAGCACAAGCATTCCCACTCCAACAGTTACAGGTGTATCCATTACTCCAGTGTACAAGGAACCCCATGTTCTTGATCGTGAGCCTCATATCAACCTGGCAACTCCCTTTGAGGGACTGGAAGTTTTATGTGAATCACTGGTAGACTTCAACAACATGAAAAGGAATGGAGTAGATCTTACTGAAGAACTTCGTAAACAAGGTTGGGAAAACTACTTTCAACGGCTTTATGGCCCTGTTTACCCATACCTCATCAAAGAATTCTGGAGATTTGCTGACGCTGATGACCATTTCATCGTCTCCTACGTGTTGGGGGTCAAGATAGTGATTACTGAAAAGTCAATTGCTTCTTTACTGAACATGGAGAAAACTGGAGGAAGAAGAATCTACGACATCAACCCTAGATCAAGGTACATTGCTCAAGTAATCAATCCCACCATCTTCAAACACAACACTGAAGGCAATCCATCAAAGAACAAAGAACTTCATCAGAACCTCAGAGTATGGCTCAAGATCATTCTGGGAACCATTCATCACCGCCCAGCATCAAACTCCTCTGACTACATCAATACAGATCAGAAGTGCATTCTGTATTACATTCACAAGGGTTTGAAGCTCTGCCTCCCAGCACTACTCTTCAAGTATCTCAGAGACTCTGTACGGGAGACCAGAAACAACATGAAACCCAGAACCTACTTCCCTCTGGGAAGACTTCTGTCTGATGTTCTGATCGAAAATGGGCTTGTAGATCATCTGGAGAAGAACAAGCTTATGGAAGATCTGGCGATAGATACTGGAAAGCCTCTTAACTCCAGAAATCTTAAAAGCATGGGAATTCTGAAGGAGATTCGAGTCAAACCTACGATGGACACCTCCTGGGACGCTTTAAAAGATCAGAGGAAGCTACCACATGGTCTTGCAAGGTTTTTCAAGAATGAACCCAGAGAAGCAATCCTTCACTATATGCAGCGTCTGAAGGATGAAGGAGTTGACATCTCTGACTTCAGACTGGAAGATTGTCTAGATTCAGAAGAAGACTTCGTCAAGTTCAAAAGAGGTCCCTCTGAAAAGAAGTCTTCAAAGGCAAAGAAAGCAAGGTTAGGAGAAACTTCAGAAACAAGATCTCCAGCGCCTCTGCAAGTATCTACTAGTAAGTCTGCTCCCTCTATTCTCTCTGAACCTCCTGTGGCTTCCTCTAATCCTCTCCCAGCACCTATATACACCACCTCTGAAACCCCACCTTCTACAACCAGAACCTCACAACCTCGACCTAAATTTAATCCTGCCCATACATCACTACCTCTATCCGAAGCTGAAGAACTCAATCAAACCACCTCTTCATCTTCAAACCCAGAATCACCCCCTACCTTATCCTCTCCTCTGACCCAGAACCTTCTGACCCCGCTTCTCCCACTTTAGCCCACCTTTACTCTCTAAACCAAAACTCACAACAACCACAACAACCTCCACCTGAACCTGAAGTGACTTCACCACCCCCAGAACAAACAACCAACGACCCTTCTGAAGCTCAACCCTCTGACATCACCCCCCAAAACACTTCCGCTGAACCTGAACCTCTAACATTAAACTTAAACCCTCCAAACTCTCCACCCCAAACATCTGAACCCGAACCTGAACATTCCATGCCTACCCTTGAGGAAGCCATAATGTTGTTCGCAGGGGCTTCAGTACAAAAGGTCAAGTCTCTGACCATTAACTCTGGCATCAATGATGATCCTGGCTCTGTAAGGACACACTGGAACAGAGTCATTGGCTGGATGACTTTTGAAGCCTTCAAACTGAAGCACATCTCTGAGCAAGTCAGAAACGACTTCATCAGAGATGTTGAGGCAAGACTACAGGAAAAACTTGCCAGAGAAGCTGAAGAAGAAGCAAGAAGACAAGAAGAAGAAAGAGCTCGACAAGCAGAAATCCAAAGGGCAAAGGAAGCTGAAGCCAAAGCTCTGGCCGATGCTGCTGCTGCCGCTGAAGCTGAAGCACAAGCTGCTGCTGAAGCTGAAGCACAAGCTGCTGCTGAAGCTGAAGCAAAGGCCGCTGCTGAAGCACAGAGTGCTCTGACTCAGGGGGAGTCCTCCACTTTGTCCCTATGGTTCTCCAGACACTTGAAGAACTTAAGAAAGACCAGAAGGAACTCAGAGCCAGAATGGACAAACAGGATACCGTCAACGACAACATTCAGAACATGCTGGCTCAACTGCTTCAGAGGATGCCTCCGCCTCCCAACCCTTAGGCACTTAGGATTTTGTTTGTTTGTTGCCTTGTTTTCCTTGTTCTGATGTTTGCTTGTTTGCCTTCTTGCCATTATCTCTGTTGCTCTTTTATCTGAATATAACATCTTTTTGGTTAATTTGTTTAAGTCTTTTTGATTCTGACAAAAAGGGGGAGAAATCGAATATAGCTCTGATGAAATATATTGCCTAATACCTTAAGCACTCTGCAACATACTATTTCTTAAAAATAAATTCATCTAACACTGGACTTAAGAAATTGCAGAAGGTATCAAGAAACTTCATTGTTTGGAAGCTCTGGTAAGAACTTCTGAACTCCCTAGCTCATCTCAGGGGGAGCATCTGATCTGATATTTGTTATGTTTCATCTGTTATTTAAGTTTGTTTTGTCATCATCAAAAAGGGGGAAATTGTAAGAACAAAAATTGTTCTACACCAGATTCCATGATTTTGATGATAACAAAGGATGAAACCAAAAATGGCACCCTAACGAAAAGTTTCTAAGTGTGCAGGGTTCTAAGGAAAGAAGGAAGAGATCTAATGACGTCATCAGATACAGAATCATATCAGATACAAAACAGCAGAACATCAGAAGCATCTGAAGTAGAAACACGCTCAAGAAGTTCTAACTCTGAGCAAAACAGCAGAACATCAGAAGCATCTGAAGAAGAAGTGCACTCTAGAAGTTCTGACTCTGAACAACGGTATATCATTCCAGAAGCTCTCAGCGTCATCTGAAGACATCATCAGAAGCTCCGAATCAACACAGGAAGATTCCAAGATTCCCAGAGTCACGCAGACTTTGGTAATGGATTTCCTAATACAGAAAGAGTAACGTTAACTTCAAATTCAGACTTTGGTAATGGATTTCCTAATACAGAAAGAGTAACGTTAACTTCAAATTCAGACTTTGGTAATGGATTTCCTAATACAGAAAGAGTAACGTTAACTTCAAATTCAAATGTGGTAATGGATTTCGTAATACAGAAAGAGTAACGTTAACTTCAAATTCAAATGGAAAGGAACTATATTTGGAAAGAAGTTATTCGGGGAGAAAAACTTGTTTTGGCAAGAAACAACAGAAGTTATGGCATTAATTCCTATTCAAGACAAATTATCTGCCATCAATTTCAACGGTCCTTTCACTCCTATATAAAGGACAGCAATCAACTTTGAGAGAAAAAGCATACACTGAAACATTCTCTCTCTCTCTCTCAATATTTCACAAAGCTTTTGCTTAGAACGTGAAACACTTTTGTTCTTACTGTTGTAATATTTGCTTATCTGAGAAGCACTCTAGATTACATAGTCCTTTATCTATTGTTTTATTTCCTCAAGTGACTCTGCGCAGTCTGTATACTTGAGAGGACTAAGAGATCTTTCTCTTAGACGTTGGTTGTAAACAATCTTTCAAGATTAGTGGATTAAGTCCTTGTTGAAGGCGAAATCACCTTGGCCGGGTGGACTGGAGTAGCTTTGTGTTATAAGCGAACCAGTATAAATTCCTTGTGTGGTCTTTATTTTGAAAAAGCGCTTATTTTCCAAACAATTCAAACCCCCCTTTCTTGTTTTTCTCACCTTCACTTTCTGTAGGAAGCGCCCTCTAAACACTTTACATTGACAACTTTAGAGGGCGCTTTTTCCAGAAAGCGCCCTCTAAGGTGTCCCTTTATGGACCACTCCAGAGGGCGCTTTTTTCTGAAAGCGCACTATAATGTGGCCCTTAAAGGGCCACTTTAGACAGCGCTTTCTCCAGGAAAACAAAGCGCTGTCTTTACCTATGCCAGCGCCACTTTAGAGGGCGCTTAAAAGCGCTGTTATAGGCCAAAATAAGCGCCCTCTTTTCCCTTATTTGGCGTAGTGATTCTAGAGAGCTTATATGAATCAAGGTTCATTTTGAAGCAATTTTGCCAAGTGCTAGAGGCTCAAAGTCATCAGTACATTTCCAGGTCATCTAGGGCCCATAAAAGTCAACTGAAAGTCAACTAAGGGATAGAAGGTGGAGAAATGGTTTGAGACACTTCATTCATGTCCAAAAGAGGTTTATCCATCATAACAAACATCTACCTTGAAGAATTTGAAGCCAGATCAAAAGTTTCCCAAAATGGAAAGTGACCTGTAATTTCAAGTTTCCAAAAATGGCAAGTTTTTGGACCACATTCAACTTGACTTTCCAACATCAAATAAGCTTCAAATGAAATTTTGGTCAACATGAAAGTTGAAGATCTTTCTCTCCCATTTCCAAAAAGTCCAAGATCATGAGCATCTGATGAATGGTTGAGGAGTTATGAGCAAATGATCACTAAGTGGGCATGAAACTTCAAAGTGCCATAACTTTTGATTCAAAACTCCAATTTAGACCACTCTTTTTGCATCTTGCATATCATGACCAATATTTTCCAAATCCATCATGGCATTGCATGAAATAATATCACATGATCATTTGTCCATGCATGTGCTTTTTGGAGGGAAAATGAAGAATTTAAAATTGGTTGATGCTACAAGCTTTTTGATCATTCCATCATGTTCATAATTTCATTTTAAGTGATTTTGAACATCCACATGGTACTGTTCATGTCCATTTTGCCATGCATAAGGTGAATTTTGCAATTTGGTCATACACCTCATTTTGCATTAAACTTTCATTAGCCAAGCCTAATTGTCATTAGCAAAGTAATTAGCATATGGTATAAAGGCTTAATCATAACAGAATTGTTCATTCTTACACATTCTAGATCTAGATTTTTCATTTCCCTCCAATTTTTCTCTCAATCCAAACTTGAAAATTCTTCACATAACATAGTAATTTTCTTGCATATTCTGGTTTATTGAGCATTATTGATGAAGAATCAAGGTTTGATTTGAAGAATTTGAGCCAAGATCAAGCTGCACAAGCTCAAGAACATGAAGATGGAAGCTTCAAATTGGTCAAGATCCAAGCCTTTTCAAGCTTCAACTTGTGCCTAAAGCTTCAATATACAAGTGAAGGAGAAGATCTGGACGTTGCTAGGCCTTGAATACGCATGTTTTCATCCACTGCTCTTCAAGAGGTTAGAATTCGAACCTCATGATTCTCCATTTTATGCACATGATATTGTAGATCTTTTCATGCTGGTTATGCTGATGCTTTTAGATTTTGAAATGGTTGAATATTAAGTGAGATATGAATGTTTAAAGTTTTGATGTACATAATGTTTTGCTTCGATTTGCCTCATTCATGGAGTTATAGGCCTAAATAATGATAGATCCATGGTCCTGGTGTTGAGACGAATCGAATCGTATAAGCCATGCAGAATTCTGGAAAATTTTTGATGTGAGATACTGTTGAACCGCCGGAGAAGATGACCGGAAACACTGTTCCGGTCATCTGGTTCAATCCTAGGGTTTTATGTTTTAGCGCTTGGTAATCTCGCAGTCTCCAGTTCGAACCTCATCGCTTGCGCTTTTTTTCTTTTATTTCCTTTGTTAAGTTAAAACGGTTGCGTTTTAGCACACGCTTTAGACCATGCAAATGCCAGTTCGATCCTGGCTTGTGTTTTTTTGGAAATTGCCAATTGATTTTAAGTGGCGCGCTGGTGACCTGAACGTCCTTGGTTCGAACCAGCGCCATGCGCATTTTCATTTTATTTTCTGAGCGTTTATTTAACCTGAAGGTCTTGTGTTCAATCCTCACATGATGCAGTTTCCAATTTTCATTCATATTATCATTTTCACATTATTCTTCATGTTATTCATTTTATTTCATTATATTTTCATCCAATTGGAAAAATCATAAAAAATAGAAAATGAATCCAATTAAATCCAAATTTTTTCCTACATGATCATTTGAATGTCTATTATTTTGTGGCATGAATTTCCTGATTTTATCATTTCTGGATTTTTTATGGTAAGTTGTTATTTGATCATGATGCAAATGTGACATGTTGTGCTATTTGACTTGTGAAATGCTCATACTTTCTCCAATTAATCTGAAACTTGACATGCTTGATCCTAACATGTTGCATGATTTTTGAAAATTGGTTTGGCATTTTTAGCATTTTTTCATTTCTGTTTTGGACACATGAATGTATGGTGTGACAATGTGTGTCACACATTTTGATGTTGATCTTGTTTATTTTCATTGACATGTCAATTGATGTCCTCTGATTCTAATTTTTTGCATCATGCTTGTCCATAACATGTTGATATCACATAAAAAAATTCATGATCATTGGATGTGTTTCTGATTTAATGTGCATTTTCTCATTTGAATGTCCAATTGTTGGTCACATTGTATGCCTTTGCCTTATCATGATCAATTGATGGCCTTGCCTTTTGATTTGAGTTTGATCCTTTTTAGGACATGTTCTTACTTGAATAAATGTGCTTCATGTGGAAAATCAACTTCTGTTTTGACTTTTTGCTTTGCCTTTGACCCTAGTCTTTGCACTAGTGGTTTGTACTCACCTTTTGAGCTTTGTATTTCAGGTTCAAGCAATTAGCCCCTAATGGTTGATGTAATCTCATGACTTGAGATGAAAATTATTTTGTGCACTAATCCTTTGTGTTGTAGGTTCATTGGTGGAATCACTTGAATGCTTGCACATAGAGCTTGACTTGTGTACATATAGAACCACTGTTGACTGTCTGTTTGATTTGTCTGAATGTGAATATTGACTTGTTTGACTTTTGTACAGGTACTTTAGTCGCTTTTAGCTCATTGCTTGAGCTTTGCTTTGCTTGTGGTTGGCATACCACCTAGGTAATCATCCTCTAACTCCATGTAGTCTGGAAGCCCTGTCGTTTCTTTTGGCAGGCATTTGGCTGAAGTCCTCCTTAAGAGGCAATGACTGTGATTGTTTATATTTGTGCCATGTACTTCAAGTTCTCCTAAGTGAAGAGGCAATTGACAGATAGAAGGGATTAGCAGTCAATCCCCTGTTAGTCGTGGAGTCGTTCATTATGCTCGCACTACGTGCTGAGGCTCTTGAACCTAACCCAAGATCCTTGTATATAGAGTCAGTCAAGTGGAGTAGAGTCCCCCATTCTGGACTCCCACACCTTCATTGATTCAAAGCTCACCCAGGCCCGAGTTAAGAGCTATGAGGTCCAATCCTCATTACCTTTCATCTGCTCACCCTGACGGTCAATGTCAGTGGTTAAGAGCTTCCTTAGACACCCCTACAGTGTTGGCTTGTTTGTCGAGGTTGATATGACCCCTTGACTAAAGCCCAGCCTTGTATGAGCCGCTTGTTTGCATATAGTGTGTGATACTTGTTCACCTGTGCTTGTTTACTTGCTGTTTAGGCTAGCTTGCTTCCTGTGCGAGTTAGGTTCTGATTAGAGACCTCAACTTAGGGATCGTTTGCATGACAACTTCTAGGCTCGAGTCGTAGTCTCCCTATTAGTTCGTCGTCTCCCTAGTCTCTGGTTAGGAGAGTTTCTTCCCTGTTAAGGGGAACTACGTCGCCCTGATCCTCATACCAGATGAGGTACGTAGGTAGGAGATTGAACTGATCTCTCCGGGCAACCTTTTTGTTTTGTTTGGTGTGTGTTCACCACCCTTGCACTCTTTTCTTTTTCCACCCTCTTGTGTGTGTGTTCGGAGTCTGATCTAAGTCCAGCGATTGGCATTCGGTTTCCCGGTGTTGTGTGTGTGTTTGGAGTCTGATGTAAGTCCAACCATTGGCATTCGGTTTCCCGTGTGTTTGCTCGTTCGGAATTGGATGTAAGTCCATTGATTGGCATTCCGTTTCCTGTTGTGTGTTTCGTTTGACGTCTCAGCGTCTCGTTTCAGTGTTTGTTTTGGCGTGCGTTAGCCGAGCTACGAGTGCTCTGATTCTTACTCTGGTTAGAGAGGATACGTATGCATAGGATGCGATGTCCTAGCGAGCATGTTTCTCGTTTCCCCGAACTACGTTGACTCTGATGTTTGTTTATGACAAACTACGTAGGCCTAGGATGCGACATCCTACTGAGTCATCTTCTTCCATCTTTCACCTGTTTTATTCCAGTTTTGTGCAGTTTTTGAGCAGTTTGTTAGCAACTTTATTCTATTCTTTCGAGCGTGGATCCCGTCGAGTACGACGGACGTGAGGGGGTGCTAATACCTTCCCCATGCGTAACCGACTCCCGATCCTAGCAATCTCTGGTCGTAAGACCATTCCTTTCCCTTTCTTAGGTTTACTTTGAGCATTTCCTTTCCCTCCTTTGGGATAAATAACGCACGGTGGCGGCTCTGTGTATTTTCCCGCCGGTTGTTTTTCGCGAATGCGACAGCATGAATGCATGAATGCAACAATCACACTCAAGGATCAAGCAAAGCACACCAAACAAAGGTTGTGGGATGGATCATGTTATCCTTAATATCAATCATCCATTTTGGTGGATTATGGTTTACACATTATCAACACCCAAGTTCCATTGATATTAAGATACATGAACGGATCAACCACGAATCAAGGGTTTGTTGCGAGTCACGAGCATGGAGTTTCGGTTAAGAACCACCCAAAGGGAGTGTACTAGGGTTTAAACCTGCCAAACATGTGCTACAAGGGGTTCCCATAGTCATCATCCCTTCTTTCGGATATTATCGGATAAAAGACTACTCGTATTCCAAAAATATTCTCAAGAGAGACTCTTATGAGCGTAGTATCGCGTAACAATCGTATCAAATCTTACACTTGAACGACCTTCGCACTACGTCCTAAAAATAGGCCAAGATGGGCTTGGTAAACTAAGGTCCTTGGCTTCTAAGGTCTATATTGGAAAGAGTAATGTCTAACCACAACTACTTGTGTGACATTATTGATCCCAACATGACCTCCACACGAGTCAACTTGCTAAGGAATAACTCCACACAAGTCAACGAGACTACGCCATTCTCCTATCCTAAGTGCACTCGAGTTCGGGTATAGAACTCATCTCACAAAGATCACCAAGCATACAAGGAATTAATACTCAAGCAAATCAATCATTACATACAATACAGTAATCCCAAATTGCACAAAAATATGTCACAAAACAATAATACAATACAATACAACAAATATGAAAAGTAGGCAAAACCCACTAGGCAAATCTTCCCCAGCAGAGTCGCCACTTTTCTGTAGCGGGGTATTCGTTACCATTAGAGATATTGACTAAATCCAAGGTAAATCACACAAGTCGAGTCGCCACCGCACTTCTATTTATCCAAAGGAATGGTTAGAAAGCGAACAAAAACCTAAAAGTTTTATCGAATCAAAAACTAGTAAAAGAGAGTCAGAGATCTGGGTAAGGGGGTTGGTTATGCAATGGGAAGGTGTTAGGCACCCAAAACATCCTAGGTACTCCTAGGGAGCCCTTTTCATACTTGTTGTAAGGTTGGTATTTTGTGAAAATTTGTTGTGCAAACATGATTGAAGAGATGAGAAGAGAATATACAAGTTTATTTACATTTTGTGTTTGGATGGATAAACCCATTGCCTACGTACCATCTTATAAAAAGATTAGGATCAAAACCTCGTAGTTTGGGGTAAAAATCTCAAAATGAGTTGGTGAATTGATTGGCCCACAAGCCTTAAGGTCTTTTGTTATCCAAGGGAGAAAACTCAACCTAAAACCATAAATCCACCATGTGAGGATAGCTTCAACATGCTAGTGAGGGGTTAACCCTATAATAAGCATGGAAGACTCATTGTCCATCACTAAGGATATGGGTGAGTATTACATCTACCACAAGCATAACTCAAACCTAATAGCTAAAGGTTATGAAAAAGTTTTGATTAAGAGAGTTGCCATTGAAACCACAAAAGGCATTTGAATGGGTTATATTTACAAATGAAAAGTATATAAAAAATATGGTCAAAGTTGACTTAGAGATTCAATTCAAAATGAGTATTAAGAAAAGAAAGTTTAAAAATCAAAAGCATAAGGCTTAGGTTTCTAAATGTTGAAAACAAGTATTAAATGTTTGCACAAAAAGTTTTGACTTGGGTTAGAGTGGAGGGAAGAAGAAGAAGGGCTAAGGTCCTAAACAATGCAAAAGGTGAGGGTTAAGAAACAAAACCACAAAAGGAGTTCCTCTCTTGAGATCATATGGATGATCCGAGTAGCTCCCACCCTTTGGAATAAGCAATCAAATAAGCATAAACTCAAGCAATCAACAATCAAATGAACTCTTGGAAGGTTCCTCGATGTATCTTGAATCTCTCTCTCTCTCTTAGAAGCACATGGCAATGGTTCCCCAATTTGGATCAAGTTGGAACCCCTAGCACAAAGAAACACACACATCAAAAGGTTCTATTTACAAATCAAAGAATGGACAAGAGGGAGTTTAGAATATGGTCCTTTCAATGTTCATCTTCAAGCTTTAAGCATTCTAAAGGCATGAGGCCTAGTTGCTCTTTGACATTTATAGCACTCTAAAGGCATGAGGCCTAGTTGCTCTTTGACTCCATTTTGCATAGGGAAGGTCCTAAAGTCTAAGTCCTTTTGTCCATTTTTGCATTTGGTCCACAACAATCAGACAAAACACAAACACAATAGTATATACACAATTATGTGCTCAAGTGAGCAAAAGGCAAATTGCATTAACATAAACATGTGCTCAAGTGAGCAAAGGAAAAAACAAATGGATAATATGTGCAAGAATAGTAAATTGCATAAAAGTAAATAGCAAAAGTAAATGTTAATGGTTAATAGTTAGTGTTAGTAGTTAGTGTGCCATAAGGCAAATTTAGCGCTATGTTAAGCAATCGTAATTGGATTTATGTAGAAGTCACAACTATCTGAGGCCGGTCAATAATAATGTAGGTAACAACACAAGTTAGAAGCCTTGATTAGTGAACCAAGTTCCAACAACTTGCCATGCCAAAAAGAAGAAGAGAATTGATCTTGTATTGGTTTAAGTCTTTTGCATGATTTAGGAAACAACCTATCCTTAATGCAAAGCCATTCACTTGATCAATTGATCAAGAGGAATTAGATTTGAGTCAAGGAAGATTAAGTCTCCCTAATCAATACTAACTTATCAACCTTCCACTCATTGATCAAAAAAAGAAAAAGAAGAAGAAGAAGAAAGAGATTAATAATGGAAAAGGAAATGGAAAGAATAAAGTGCATAAGGTGAAATAAAATGTACCAATCCATGTGTGTTGACCAAATGGCATTGAAAGTCAAAGTCAAACAATGAGAAAACAGAAATGGGATGAAGATTGGAGGTCAAATAATAATCAAAATATTTTTGGCATTTTTAATATTAAAATAAACTTGAATTAAAAATAAAAGAAAGGTCAAACATCAAAATCACTTCAAATCAACCTTGAAAGGTCCAAGTGATTTATCTCAAGTTCAACAAGGTCAAGCAAAGTTTGACAAAAAATTTCAGCATTTTTAAAAGTCAGAAACTATTTTTAATCAATTAAAAATGAATAAAAATAACCTAATTGAACTAAAATCTCAAATAAATCTTAAATCAATAAAAAAATTGATGAGAGTATTTTTCATAGATCCATCATCATTCAAATAGGTTAGGAAAATATTTTTGTATTTTTTGAATATCAAAAACTATTTAAAATGCATTAAAAATAACCAGAAAAGAGAACATTCATAAAAAATATCAAATGACAAAATAAAAAATATTAAAAATCAAAATTAAAAACTAGAAATTATTTGGAGAAGAATGCAATTGGTCCCATATTTTTTGGATTTAAAATGAAGAAGATATGAATTTTTGAAAATAATGGAAATAAAAGAAATTAAATCAGAAAATAGAAAATTCAAAAAAAACAAGGATCGTTTGATCAAGCCTCATTAATTGACGTGGCTGATCAGACGCTCCACATGCGCGCTTCCATGGTATACCAAAGTCATCAGCGAAACACATGGCATTATTAAAAGTCATAACATTGGACAGTGGAGATTGCATCTGGGAAAATGGATGAACGATCCAGATTGAATCTGGAGACCAGACGGTGGCCAGCGCCACCGTCTTCTCCGGCCACGTTCAAAAATTGCACAGCAAAAAGAGGTAACCAAATGACACGATCCATACATCAAAATGAAGTTGGGGTGATGTACATCACCTCTGTAACCTTGAATTGTACTCAAGCTTTCTATAGAATAAGAAATCTGAGCTGGAAGATTCAGGTACAAAAATTATAGTTTATCAAAACACAAAATCAAAGCCACCACTGGCTTGCCTCTCAAGTGAGGACTTCAGCAAACACAATATCCAAGCAAATAGATCAAAGAATAGTGAGTTTCGAAGAGAAAACCAGTTGAAGAACAACCTTGGATTGTGAAGATTTGAGCTGACTCCCTTGCTTCCTTTGGCCAAACAGAAGTTCTATGGATTGGATAATGAAGGTCTAGGAACTTTAGATCTAAAGATTCAACCAGATTTTGTTGAATTTTAGATCTGAAAATTTGAAGAGAATTGAACTTAGTTCCTTTAGGTGTGGCTTGGTTTTGATTTCAGCAGCATTTCAGGTTGATTCATGGATGAAATTGAATGGAATGATGCTCTTATTTATAGATGGAGAGGCAAGGCAAGTGCGATTCAATCCGTGTGCATGGCAAATGGATACTCTTTGCATGGGCTTGCATGATCATTCAAAAGGCCCAAATTCAATGCCAAATGCAATCTGAGACATAATTGAGCTGAAATGGACGTGTAATTGGCAATGCATAGGCTTGTGTAATGAAATTCAACATGTTATGCACAATTATGCCTAAAACTTCTCCTCTTCGAAAATGCCATTTGCCAAATCCAAACATGAGCATGTGAGTAATGGTTGGAAAGGTCTTGATGTAAGGAACAAATGTTATGTTGGGCAAAAATCCATTTGAAGTGTGGAAATTAGTGAATTTTAAGTTTAAAGTGTAAGGTGCAAAACATGTAAAGGCAAGGTTTCCAAATTTGGCCAATGTTCAAGCCCCACTTTTTTGATGATGCAAGCCTCAAATGAAAAAACCTCCAACCTCAAAGTTGTAGATATTTTTAAGACAATCAAAATGGACTTAAATTTTGCATCATTTGGATTTTTTATGAAAGTGTTATGGGCACTTGAAGTTGGACTTTTTTGCCTTTCAATGCATTTGGTCCAAAGTGACCTATAATGTTTTGCATTATCACATGTATTTCCTTTGAGATTTTGAAATTTTGTTCAACATAACATTTTAAGTAGACATCTTAAGCTTTCCAATCCTTTTGATCCCACCTCAAAATCATAAAAAATTAATGAGCTATGTTCTTGGGAAGTTGACCCAAAATTAGGGTTTAAGTCAAAATGACCTATAATGTATTGGAATGGGAGATGGCCTTCCAAGCTTCAAATCAATTTTTGATGAACATGAAAGTTGTTCATATTGTCCTTAAGAACATTTTTAATTTTGGGATCATCTCCATTTGACCAACACATAAAAAGTTAGGTCTCAGTGCATTTCAAAATAGTCAGATGAATTGACTGATCAACTTCTCAAGTCCATGACTCATATCTTGATGAATTGATGATTGAGGACACTCAAATAAGTTCAGATATGCATGAAATGATGAATTAAAGAACTTACCTTGATTGTATTTGATCATGGGCTGAGGTTGCTTCAAGAGCAAGGCATTGTGGATGATCTGATGAACTAGGGTTTCCTTGGGGAACAAACCTCAAACCCTTTGACTTGCTTTGATCAAAATGATGAATTGAGATGCTAGGGAGGCATATTTGATGGATGGGAGATTTGGGGACCATTTCCATATTTGCCTTCATCTTCTCTTGACCATACCTTTGTACTTATGATCTCCTAGAGGCTTTTAACCTTGTGATTGCTCAAGCTAAGAACAAGAAATGTTAGTGACATATTTTTTGTGCTTTTGGTTAATAAAAAAAAATGAGAAAAGCAATAATATAAAATTCAAGCATGCTTAGGGATCTCAAACCACTCACAAGGAGGTCCCACCCAAAGGCAAAGGGAACCAAGATGCTCATGATCCTTGAGGCTTTGCAAATGCAATGTTATGATGCCATGAGGGATCTTAGGGCCAAAATTGGGGTCTTACAGTGTGTATATCTTCAGATATTTGCTGAGAGCAGATTTACTTCAGAAGTTCTTGATGTCTTCTGATAGTGCTTTCTTTGGAGTGTAAATCATCAGATCCGTTGAGTGAAACTGCTCAGATTCATAGTGTCTGAGTCTTCTTTCCGTCAGACTTTGTGAGCTTTCTTTTCTTCAGAGTCAGAGCCTCTGTCTTTATTTATTCTAAGTTGTTGTTCTAGACTTGTGTGATTGTCAGATGTTTGTCTATCTGATCCTTTTTTTGTTAGAATCCTGCACACTTATATAAATTTGTTAGGGTACCAATTTGTTTCATCCTTTGTTATCATCAAAACCTTAGAGAAGAATTGTAGACAAAATCTTGTTCTTACATGAAAGAACCTTATCCTTCTTAAGACCTTACTTCTAAATGATATGTTTTGAAGAGTTTAGGGACCAATATATATTAATTTAAACAAATCAAGATTAACATCGGGATTAACATAGGAGATTAAAAAGATACAAAGCCTAAAATAATTCTTTGTTATATTTATAAACTTTAAAAGTTTTGATAGAATTTGAAAACAATGACCAATTTTCCATTTTTTAAAGTTTAAAGGGATCAATTTACAAAAATATAAAATTATAAGGGATGAAATTGCAATTCTTTTTAAAATATTTAAAAAACAATTTGAAAATTTAAATATATAGAGACAACTTACAAATTTTTAAATTTAATAAAATGAGGGAAGAATTTCAAATTTCTTTTTTAGATGTCATTAGAAATTCTTTAAATTTAACTTAGACAAATAAATTTTGACTAAACCATTTTAAATTATTTAAATTTGTTTTTCCTTATCTAAAACTCTCTCTTCCCTTTCATTTTAAGCTATCCAAATCCATTATAAAGATTTATCTATTTTACTATCTACACTTCTATATCTAAAATTCTCTTTCTCTCTTTCATTCAAACTCCCAAACAAAATATAAATTTATGGGCCTTATGAAATTGACAACTCTACTTAAACATATATTTGAGTAGTCAATTTAATCTATAAATATGCAAACAAGACAACGATTAAGATGTGTTTGTAATTTAATATATTGAGTACAATATATTAGTTAAATTTTTTTCATGTTTAGTGATCAAAATGATGAATTCTACATATTAATTGAAATTGTTAAGAGCTGCACGAACCACTTTATATATATATATATATATATATATATATATATATATATATATATATATATATATATATATATTAATTAATTAAAATTATTAAAAGCTGCACCAACTACTCTGGAACACTGACAATGGGACAATGCCTTTAATTTTAAACAGCTGGAGAAGAAAAATGAGTACCTAATTTCAAACGAAAAAATAAGGTATTTATTTGATTAAATCAAGTAAGGAATCTTTTAGTGAAATATACGGTGAATTATTGACTCCTATCAATAAAGGTGTTTGACCAGTTACTCTATTCTCAACAATGTGATAAACGTTTTTTTTATGAAGGGAGTTTATCCTCCATCCGTTTTTTTTATAAGTGTCATTTTTTTTGATAAATTTTTATTTTTTTTAATTATCATTTGTAAAATTTTATGTAGTATTAAATGCATTTTTATCAAAATTATCCTTAGGTAATTATTATAGAAAAAGAAAAAGTAAAATGAATGTAATAAAAATTAAGGATATTATAGGTAAAATAACAATTGTTGTTTAAAAAGTAACAATAATGATTAACTTTATTAGTATGTGTAAAACGTCAAAAAATAACATTTAAAAAGAAATGGACCGAGTATTAATTAGTTTTGTAAAGGCAGAATATATTTTGGAAGAATAAAGGAAACCAAAGAAACCCTATGTATATGGTGCTACTGCCTATTCATTTTCCATAAGGAGATAAATATTTGTTCAGTTTTGATTGTTGTGTAAAAAAATAAGCAGAGGCATGCAGGTCTTACACATTTGAAGGCTAAAAGTGATAAACATTCTTGTTAAAATTTGTGTCTGCAAAATATCACAAAAACAAACAAGCTGAGACAAGCATGCAGGTTTTGCATTTCTAAAAATTATAAGTGGGAAAATTTTTGGTAGAGTCCACATCCATAAAAATCTAAAAAAATCAAATAGGGCGAGATGATCAAATTAGCTAAATGTATGTCTAAAACTTTAATTCATCCCAAAAAAAAATACTAACAAAATATACATGATCGACGAATCAAATCCATTTTACCACTTTTAATTTTACGTTGTCATATTTAAAAATAAATAGTGAGAGAAATGATGCAATTGTCTAATCACATTTGAAGCTTAATTAATTAAATCGAGAAAATTGGAGATTGAAGTAAAATTAAAAAATAAGTTAATGGATCAAAATAAACTTGTCTTTTAGAATTTGTTAGCAACATACCCTTTTCAAATAAAATTATATATTATTTTTATTATTTAACTAATTTTTTATTAAAAAAAATTATATTATTTCATTCAACACAATAGAAATAATACATTGAAAGTCGACTTAAATGGAAGAAGTCTATTCATATTTCACATGGATATTGGTTGAACTTCCATTGTTGATGTGAAAATCTAATTGATGGATAGTTTGTAAGTATTCTTTGAAGTTTGAGGTCTGCGGTGGCTCTGATGAGCTCCCGGAATCGAGTTCATGTAAATATATATTAATTATAAAAAAGAGATCAAATTAAAGATGTAGTGAATAATATATAATTTTGACACATTTCCTAACTATCATCGATAAAATTCACTTTTCAACTAGAAAAACTTATTTTAAATATTGGACTTAAAGGTAGTCAAATTCAATATGATAAATTATTGATATAACAAACTATTTCATCAAACTACAAAAGTCGGAACCACACTGTAGAAAGACAAGGAAGCCAAAATCATGCAACTGGTGCAAAGAAAATGTGGACCTGTTCATCCGGGCTCTCACACAG
Organism: Lathyrus oleraceus; assembly: GCF_024323335.1. Taxonomy (NCBI): domain Eukaryota; kingdom Viridiplantae; phylum Streptophyta; class Magnoliopsida; order Fabales; family Fabaceae; genus Lathyrus; species Lathyrus oleraceus. The sequence goes on along the minus strand of NC_066585.1, from coordinate 428,764,149 downwards.
GGCCGACCTTGGGTCAGGGCAACCAGACCCACAACCTCAAAAAATCGGGGGCCTCAAAATTGGGATAAGAGTTAAAAAATTATAAAAAATAATAAGTAATATATATTGTTCGTTAAACATTTAACATTTTTTATGCGGTAGCCGAGTGATTAAGGCAGTGTTATTTGAACCAAAGGTTCCTCGGTTCAATTCTTGTTAGGTTACAAAATTTTACAAATCTTTTAATGAATTAGGTGTCAAGTTTTTTTTATTTCCCTAAGCCTTTAAAATATCAGGATCGATCCTGCTCTGTCATATATGCTTGGAATAGATTCGAGTTATGTAAGCATTTGTTTATTATGCATAAGTTCAAATATGTGGCTCAAAGGAAATGTAAATAGGGAAGATAAGAAGTTGACCATCTAGAAGGAGGTGGCATCTAGAAGGAGGTGGCGAACATGACGGGGGTCAGTTTCATTCAAGAGCTCAAATATCAAACATGGTTGAAATTGTGACGGTACAAAAAAATCAGACAAATGGGAGATGCACATGGACTTTATCAATTTGAATAAAGTTTGTCCTAATTAAAGACCCATATTCACTATCCAACATTAACGAACTTATAGAAGGTGCTTATGGATTATGAATATTGAGTTTTATGGATGCATATTTGGGTTCAAACAAATAAATATGATTCCCAAGGATGCTCTGAAGATGAGGTTCATTACAAACTGCAACAATTTTTATTACAAAGTCATGCCTTTTGTGTTGAAGAGTGTCAAGGAAACATACTAGAGACTAACAACAATTTTACCAGTCGATTTCTGAGGTTTTTCGTCACTAATAAGACGAAAATGACTAAAACGATAAGAGTTTAGGGACCAATATAGATATTTTAAGTTAAACAAATAAAAAAGAACATCGGGATTAACATAGGAGATTAAAAAGATACAAAGCTTAAAATTATTCTTTGTTAAATTTTTTTGAGTTATATTTATAAATTTTAAAAGTTTTGATAAAATTTGAAAACAATGACCAATTTTCCATTTTTTAAAATTTAAAGGGATCAATTTATAAAAAATTAAAATCATAAGGGATGAAGTTGCAATTCTTTTTGAAAATTTTAAGAAGCAATTTGAAAATTTAAAAATATGGGGACCTACTTACAAATTTTAAAATTTCATAAAATGAGGGAAGAATTTCAAATTTCTTTTGTAGATGTTATATGAAATTCTTTAAATTTAACTTAGACAAATTAATTTTGACCAAACCATATTAAATTGTTTAAATTTCTTTCATTTTAAACTATCCAAATCTTTCATTTTAAACTATCCAAATCCAATATAAATTTATGGGCCTTATGAAATTGACAACTATACTGAAATATATATTAATTAAAATTGTTAAGAGCTGAACCTACCTCTCTGGATGTCTGACAATGGGACAATGCATTTAATTTTAAACAGTTGGAGAATTAAAATGAGTACCTAATTTCAAACGAAATATACACTGAATTATTGACTCTTATAAATAAGGTGTTGGATTAGTTACTCTATTCTCAACAACATGGGATCTTTCTATATTTAGAATTGAATATTTGCAAACGATACATAAATTTTGGAAGAGAGTTCAGAGCCATAAGATCGATTGTGAATGGTGATTACAGTCACAGCATGCATCACGAGGTTTAGTTTTAAAAATAAAATTTAATAAAAAATATTTATAGTATATTCATCAACCGTCAATTTAATAAGTTTATTGTGATAATGTTTTTTTATGAAAATAGTTTATATTAATTAGTATTAAGTAAGTCACATTTTACATAAGGAAACAATGACAAATATCTGTTCCGATTAGACTCCCTCTATAAAAGTATGTCAAAAAAACGAGATAAGATTAGTAAATTTAAGAGTGTAAGTATAAAGTTTTGATTTTTCTATAAAAAAAATGAAGCAGAGGCATGCAAGTCTTACATGCTTGAAGGCTAAAAGTAATAAACATTATTATTAAAATTTGTGTTTGCAAAATATCACAAAATCAGACAACGAGAGACAAGCAAGCAGATTTTGTGTTTCTAAAATTTAAAAGTGGGAAAATTTCTGGTTAGAGTTCACATCCATAAAAACCTAAAAAAACAAATAGGACCAGATGATCAAATTAATTAAATGCATGTCTAAAATTTGAATTCACCCCACACAAAAAAATACTAACAAAACATACATGATCGCGAATCAAATCCATTTTACCACTCTTAATCTTACATTGTCATATTTAAAAATAAATAGTGAGAGAAATGATGCAACTGTCTAATCACATTTAGAGTTTAATTAATTAAACTTAGAAAATTGGAGATTGTAATAAAATTAAAAAATAAGTTAATGGATCAAAATAAATTTGTCTTTTAAAATTTGTTAGCAAGATACACTTTTCAGATAAAATTATAAATTATTTTTATTATTTAACTAATTTTTGATATAAAAAAATTATATTATTTTATTCAACACAATAGAAATAATACATTGAAAGTCGACTCAAATGGAAGAAGTTTATTCATATTTTACATGGATATTTGTTGAACTTCCATTGTGGATGTGAAAATCTAATTGATTGATAGTTTGTAAGTATTTTTTGAAGTTTGATGAGCTCCCGGAATCCGTTCATGTAAATATTTATTTATTATAAAAAAGAGATCAAATTAAAGATGTGGTGAACAATATATAATTTTGACACATTTTCTAATTATCATCGATAAAATTCACTTTTCAACTAGTAAAACTTATTTTAAATATTAGACTTAAAGGTAGCCAAATTCAATATGATAAAATCTAGTTTATTGATATAACAAATTATTTCATCAAACTACATAAGTTGGAACCACGCGGTTGAAAGATAAGGAAGCCAAAATCGTGCAACTGGTGCAAGAAAATGTGGACCTGTTCATCTGGGATCTCACATAGGGCCGACTTTAAGTTAGGGCAACCAGACCCACGACCTCAAAAAATCGGGGGGCTCAAAATTGGGAGAAGAGTTAAAAAATTATAATAAATAATAAGTAATATATAGTGTTTGTTAAACATTTAACATTTTGCATGCGATAGCCGAGTGATTAAGGCAGTGTTGTTTGAACCAAAGGTTCCTCGGTTCAACTCTTGTTGGGCTACACAATTTTACAAAAAATTTAATGAATTAGGTGTCAATTTTTATTATTTTCCCTGAGCCTCTAAAATATCATGACCCACCTTGCTCTAACATATATGCTTGGAATAGATTCGAGTTATGTCACCATTTGTTTATTATGCATAGGTTCAAATTTATGGTTAAAAGGAAATGTAAATAGGGAAGATAAGAAGTTGACCATCTTGAAGGAGGTGGCAAACATGATGGAGGTCGGTGTCATTTAAGAGCTCAAATATCCAACATGGTTGAAATAGTGATGATACAAAAAAAATCAGACAAATGGGAGATGTGCATGGGCTTTCTCAATTTGAATAAAGTTTGTCCTAATTAAAGACCCATATTCACTACCCAACTTTAACGAAATTATAGATAATGCTTCTGGATTATGAATATTGAGTTTTATGGATGCATATTTGGGTTCAAACAAATAAATATGATTCCCAAGGATGCTCTGAAGATGAGGTTTATTACAAACTGCGACAACTTTTATTACAAAGTCACGGCTTTTGGGTTGAAGAATGTCAAGGAAACATAATAGAGGCTAATGGATTCTCTCTTTGTTGCACATATTGGTTGGAATTCGAAAGTATATATTGACTTAATGGTCGTCAAGACCCTAAAAGGAGGACAACATAAGAGGATCTGAAGGAGACTTTGGCATCAGTAAGAAAATATAACATGCGATTGAATTCAAACAAATGTTTGTTTAAAGTGAATGTCGACAAGTTCTCGGGCTTCATGTTGACAAACCAAGGAATTGAAGCAAACCAATAAATATTTTAAGCAATCATAGACATGAGAAGTCTGATCTCAGTAAAGGAGCTTAAATAGCTCATATGGAGGATTACAGCATTGTCTCGTTTCTTATCATTCCCATGTGACAAATCTATTCACTTCTTTACAACATTGAAGAAGTCGAACAATTTCTAATGGACATAGAAATGTGGTTTTTTTTCCAAGAATTGAAAAACTTATTGTCATCCCTACCAATGCTCATACGCCTAAAAATGTAGTGCCTTTGTTTCCTTACTTTTTAGTGGCCACTAACACTATAAGCTTTGTTTTGGTCCAGGAAGGAGATAGGGAAGAAATATTGATTTAGTTCATCATTAAAGTTATAAATGAGATTGAGTCACTCTATTGGAAAATAAAACGCCTAGCTTGGGAAGACATCATTATAGCTATAAATATAAGGCCTTACTTTTAGGGGCCTAAATCATAATAAGAACAAACCATCCTATCAAACAGGTACTAAAAAAATCCATATTTGGTGGGAAGAATGGTAGCATATGCAATCGATCTATTAGAGTATGATGTCTCCTTCATGCCCATTACTAGCATAAAATAAAAAAAAAAATTGGCATATTTCTTGATCGAGTTTAGCACACCAAGTTAATCAGAGCTCTCGCCCCTCCAGACATTATCAATGGATGGTTCCTCAAATTTGAAAGGAAGTGGAGTCGAGATCGTGTTGGAAGAACCAAGAGATATGTTGTTATAACAATCCTTGTGTTTTGGCTTCAAATATAATAACGACCAAGCATAATATGTGGCGTTAATTTCTGGGATGAAGTTAGCTCTTGGAGTAAAATCCACCCATCTTATAGTAAGGAGTTATTCCCAATTAATCGCCAATAAACTCAAGGGTGATTATTAGAAAAGAGAGCCTTTGTTATTGAAGTATTTACATAAATCCAAGAAATAAAGAAAGGGTTTTTCACTTTTTTGAGGTCGTCCATGTACCCCGAGAAGGAATTATTCGGGATGATCAGCTAGCTAAGCTCTCAAGTACAAAGAATTCGAGTTTCAATAAAACCATGATTCAAGAGACTTTAGAGGCCCTAAGTACATAGATTAAAGTCACCCATATGATGATGTTGGACATCGACAAAAGGTGGATGTCCTCGATCATCAAATACTTGACGACATAACAACTTCTAGAATATGAGAACGAACTTGTAGAATAAGAAGAATTTCATCCACATATGTCATGGTGGAAGACAAGTTCTATAAGATGGGGCGGCCCACACCTATGTTAAGAGGCTTGACAGAAGAAGAGGCCCTTTATTAATGCGGAATGGATATATTGGGGCTTTTTCCATTGGCCCTCATACAATTAAAATTCATGTTGGTTGGGGTCGACTATTACAAAAAAATGTTTGGAAGTCAAAATTGTTGCCAAGATCACTGTTAAAATAGTACGCCATTTCTAGTGGCGTAATATTATTAACTCGTCAACTTGGAGAACGGAGTATTTTGATGAAATTAATAATCAAGTCGATTTCAAGAGTTTAACCGATCGGGTAGAAGAAGTTTGTGAAATGATAAAAATTTAGGAGTTTGCAACAAAGAAAAGGGAGGAGAGGAGATACAACACCAAAGTGAAACCTAGGAAAATAGAGGAAGATGACATGGGCTTGAAACATGTATTATCCCTAGATAGAAAATAAAAACTATACCACAGTTGGGAAGGACTTTACCATGTATGTCAAAAGCATCCCTATAGAGCATACGAGCTAGAAAGTTTATAAGGCAATGAGATTCTGAGAACTTGGAACATCACAAATATGAGAATTTATTTTAGGTGATCCTTCAAGGATAAATTTTATGCAATCAATTGAATATTGTTAAATAAAATGGAATCTTAGGTTGTCACTCTTTTCCCATGCAAAGGCGAGGTTTTTTTAACGAGTCTCTCCTTTCATAAATCAAAGATTCTAACTAGAGAAAACATAAGAACTCATTTGGGTCTCGTTACGTAACTCCAAGGTTCTAACTATAGAAAAAAGCAAAAATTCACCAGTTTTCTTGGAATTAGTCGCATAAAGGAACAACTAAAGACATTTAATGGATATAAAGGTCGTGAAAGAGACAATCTTATGCCTATCTCGAAAGAATGTTAAAATACAATAATCCACGAACATGCAAAAGAAACAAAACATAACGAAAAAGAAGATTATGATATAACTCAAAAAGTATAGTAAAATTACAAGGTTATCCCTTTTTAGAAAGGAGGATACAACCCAAGACAAAACAAATTAAATCAAACAAAAATAAATACCTTAATTATGGGGGAAGCCTCCAAAGGATTCTCCATTGCAAGAGTCTTTCCCTCAACAACAATATTTTCGTCTACTATCTCTTCCTTCTATGGTGGCAAGGTCTAAACATTAAGGGCGTAATTTTGATCACTATCTATATCAATATCATTGACGAAACAACCTTCCATGACCACCTTAAAATAGTTCATCTCACTGAGATCAAGCTCATGATATAAACATGACACTTAGGCCTTTTCCTTCTCAATCTTGTCATCCCCAAGAAATGATCCTTCCATCAGAGTCTTATCCACATCCTTTTTGAGACTACCCACTTCGGATTCATGATGAGTGCTTTGGTTTTGGACCGACACCTCAAATGATGTCTTGTCTTTCTGCAAAGAATCCCTTTATTAGCCCACCTTATGAATATAATCATGAGCTTCCTTCAAGTACTTCTTAGGGGAGATTATCCTCTCATTGACCAAGATCAATAGTGTATGGTCAATTTCTTGGTTTTATTTCAACCTCTTCACCTTAGCTTTTGGGTCGTTCTCCCACTAAGGAGACATGTTAGAATCTTCAAAAAGGTCCCTCCATAGCATGACGATCCTCGTCAAATAAGAGAAAAAACTTTAGAGAATCTTATGAGCTTTCATAGACCTTTCTTTCTTCATATCCTCATTGGAATTTAGGTGGTTAAAGATACACAAATTCATCAAAACCTTTCTCCCATAAGTGAATTTGCCTTGTAAAAAGGGAGTCACGCTGCTTTTGACCACGAGTCTTGCCATGATGCCTCCTATCTCTAGATCTATCAATGCAAATGCATCCATAATTAACGGCTTTTTTCCATGATCAACATTGTTTATCTTCACCTGAGGCAATTTAGTGCCCTCCATGGCAAGGAAAAATGTGATAATATTCCTGGGAACAACCTTGACAACTTTCCCATCAACCATTTTCTTTCTTTCATTTTTAATACAATTTTGGAAGCTGGTAGGATCACTATGGTGAATGACATGAGTATTTTAGCAACAAACCTTGACTAGCCTCATCATGGCCTTCTGTTGAGCAAAGGAAATTCCATTCATCCAACCGTCTTCTAGAAATATGGAATACAAACTAGAACTTCTTTAGAAAAGGAGCCCAAGGGAGTCTCAAAAATCTCCATGATAAACTAAACAAAATTTGAGGAATAAGACAACAAATCAATTTCATTGGAGAAACTGTTAGAAGAACCAAGCACCCATCTCTCCATGAATTTCTAATGTACTACTCTCGTCATGCATTCCAAAGATTTCGTGCATTGATTCCAACTCATATTTCTACGAAACATTTTGGGGCTCAATAAATTTCCCAGACTCCTCACACTCGCGAATAATAACCATGACTACAAATAAAACAAGAAAATGAACGAGATTATACCTACAATGGAGAGTATACGATGAACAATAAAGGAGAATGAGAGTTAGCAAGAAGAATATGAGAATGTTGAGAAAATATGAAACTCGAACTGGGTTAAAATAAGGAAAAATAACGCTTATTTAAGTTCGTAAGTGGCATGCAATAGAACGACTACATTTAAGACTATTAGCCTAGGGATATTGATCTAATGATGACATTATCTCTTTATGAGTCACAAGGAAGCAAATGATGATTAAAACCAAACCCTATGTAAAAAGAGTAAGGCTATGAGTCAAATAGAAAAAACTTTAGGAAACAGAACAATTTTTTTTATGGGGAGGCATGTAACCATATTTTTAAACCAGAATTACTAAACATCCCATTTCCAACCCCTCAAAAAAGGTATATCTCCCTTTTGAATCCCAATTTTGGGTGACACTACTAGGACCTTGGTCGAACTCGAAACGAAATTGTACTCTAGGATATATTTGAAGGATTGTGTATATTCCAGACTCTCCCTCTAAAGCACTTCGCTCATTTGGGCATCATGCTTGAGGGACTGTGTACATTCTAGTTTCTTCCCCCAATCCACTTCTCTCCTTTAGGCCTTATACTTGAGGGACATTGTATATTCCAGACTCTCCTTCTAAAGTATTTTTCTCATTTGAGTTTCATGCCTGAGGGATTATAAACTGATGGACTAAATTAGGAAGTGTACTAGTCTCGTTAAAGTAATAAAATCATTCGTCTCCACGGGGATTGGGAATTAAAACAAGTTAATAAAAAATCTATATAAGTTAAATAGTTGGGGGTTCAATAGTTATATGGTGCAAAATAAGAACGAGAAAATTAATGGAGTAAAGTTCGACGCAGAAAGGTGATTAGATCTTTTATTAAATCCCTTAGTTATACATTTTGATGAATTATGTATCAAATGAAATACAATTAAGCTATAATCTCACAGTGAATGAACAAGACCACTGTATCCAATTCCTTGGTTTATAGCTCACTATTTTACATAATAATTCCCTAACTCCTTAGGCCAATTCAGAGTTAAATCAGGCGTTTCTAAGTTCATAAATTCAAAAGTCACAACTTATAATTATCTATATATAGTTATGTACTAAGTTGAACAATTGTCCTAATTTGGATCGATAGAGTTAAGATCAATAATCCCTACTCATCAGATTCAATTTACGTGCTTGTCAATACATAAACAACATTTAGCAACAAGGACGGTTAAATAATGATTAATAAAATAAAGGAATTCAAATAATATCAAACAATCATATTGTTCCAACATGGTACAATTAAGTTCATCTCAAAAGACATAGTCTAAAATAACTTAGCTACTGATAGTGAAATTGACAATTATCATTAGTTAACCAGAAATAACCATCAAAATTAGAGTAAAATATGCTCTCCAATGGCTCTAATGCTCTCCAAATTCATGCTCCAAAGCTCTTAGCCATCACTTTCTCTCTCAAATTTGGAACACCAAAAAAATGTAGCAAAAAGCCTTTATAATATCGCAACTAGCATGTGTCAGAAAAAGTGCTGCATTGCGACCATGTTAGCATATATCATGATCATAGTATGACTTCATGGCACCCACGATGAGAGCATCGCAGTTGCGAGAGAAATAGAGGTAAAATCACGTATTTTCTTCCGTTTTCTTCAAATTTTTACTAAGTTCCAACTTTCTTCCTCTTGGTTATTTTTGCTCACTTCTTCCTCTTGTTTATTTTTTCTCACTTCTTCCACATATTATTTTGGTAAACAAAATGTTAAAATATCAATGACATGTTCCAATTGTATTTTAGTTTGTGCAATAATTTATTAAATTTAAAGTGATTTATCTCATATTATATGTGTATCATAATATGAAAATATTATTTCTTCTTCATCTTGATATTAAAAGTAATTTGGTATATTTTAGATTATTATAATTTGACAAACATTTATGAAAAAAAAGTTATAAAAAATATTAATGATGAGTTTCATTGTTTATTTTGTATTGTGATTTTTATTTGGATATGTCTTAACACATTGCTAAGTATGAAACATGAATTTACCGCATATAATGTGTTATGCATTGGTTAGTTATGCAATAAAATTCTTTATTTTAAAATATTAGAAATAAATTATATGGTGTTATATTTATATGAAGTTTGTGAATTAAATGTTTGAACTCACTTCATAAAATAAAAATTATTCATAATAAATTTGTATGATCATGGTTGTCGATTATTATATATGTTTAATTTATTTAATATATTTTGGATATATTTGAGTGAAAGAAAAACTTAAAACTAAAAAAGGTTAGCAAATGAAGAACGACATAAAATTTGTGTATATGACAAAATGAATGACAAAAGTGTCATGGTGATAATTTGTCAAAATTATCAAGAATATATTTTATTTTGTATAGGATAATTGTACTAAAATGGAAAAATGTCATGTGTTATGATAGTTGGTAAATACTATCAAGAGTACATAAAAAAATCATAGACATGGCTATTTGAAATAATAAATAGTCAAAGTTTATTAAACATGAAATTTTTTGCAATTCTTTGACGAAAGGATTGACAAAAATATTATGTCTTTGCATATAATTGAGACAATGAAGATATTATTAGGGATGTGGAACAAGCTTGTATCTAATTAATTATCGAAAGTGAAAACTCAACACACACTTGATTAACTTTAAGTCTTAAGTTCAATGATGAAAGTACGTTATTAGAGTGATTGAAGTATTTGACAATAGATACATCTCAAGGGATAAAAGTACTTGGATCATAAGAATAAATGTGGTAGGACAAGGTTCTTCTCTTAATAGACATATAAAATGTGTTTTCTAGAATGCATAATTATGTGTGCATTTCTGATATAGTTTACCTATATGGGAAAGAAGTGGCACCGTTAGTAGAGTTCAAGGGCTTGACGCTTAAATTCTCATTAAAAGGATATGATACATAAAACCTAATTAAATGTGTCATATTAATAATTTGATCAATGGTACTAAGATTTCATGTGTGAGTTATGCACACTTCTTCTGCACTCCACATAAAGTTTTCAATTCTAACTCAGGATATTTCTTCTTCCAATTCCCATATAGATGCTTCACGTAAAGGCATTGCTCCACGTGTGCACTCACACTCTACACTACTGGTACTAGGCCCTGACATCAATATAATGTGATAGCAAAATTACTATATTTAGTAAAACTTATACAATGAAATCAAAAGGATGTTACATTAAAAGGTTACCTTCTGTTGGCCTGAAATGAAAGCATATGCCCCATGGTTTATGATTTTTAGATCCTCTATTAAAATGTTGATGAACCAGTCCTAAGAGTCTTTTGTCTCAACCTCCACAATAGCATAAGCAATAGGATATATCTTATTATTTGTATCCCTCCCCACAGTTGTCATCAAGTGTCCACCATAGTCTCCTTTTAGAAAACAAGCATCCAAACCTATTAGTGGCTAACAAGAATTTGCAAATCCAGACTTACAAGCATCCAAGCATACATAAATCCTCTCAAAGAAAAGACCTTCATTAGAATAAATACATTTCACCACTACGTTACTATTAGGGTTTGACTTTAGCATACATAAATCCTCATCTATCTCAAAGACAAAACCTCATCATGAGACAACTTCACTCCCCATCTATCAACTGCTTCAACAATCAATCCCATTGGTTTCATGTCAAGGCTATGTTTTAGAGTATGTGCAAATTTCTTGGAAATCCGTGTTGTCGTTGCTTGCCTATTATGTGCATTTCTATGGCACGTGTGTTCATCAACTAGACTTGCAACTTGCCAAAATTGGCTCCATACCCTTTTAGTAATTCTCATGTTGAACTTGCAACCATTCATGCATTTTATTACCATCCTCTTTCCATCATTTTTCTTCAGAGCAACATTCTTCCTCATCTCCATTGCATACTCCTTCAAAGCATCCCCAACGATCTCTTTGTTGTTAAACATCATACCGAGTTGAAACTTGAATACCTCTCCACTTTTATAAGATGGAAACCTTTCATGTTCCTCATCATCATCACTAGCAGAAGGTGTATGCAACATATCAGAGTCATCATCCATATCAGAATTGTTTACATTATAAACTAAGTTATCAGAAGGTAGGATTGTGTTCCAATCCATGTCATCTATCTCACATTGTACTCATACTCAGTGTTACTGACACTATCCAAATCATCTTCACTTCCAACATAGTCTGAGTCAACACTTTCACTCCCTTCCTATACTTCATCCTCAAAATTTTGACTTCTAACTTGCACATCATCATCAACCCTTTCAGCTTCTACCTCCTCCTCATCAGAATTTGGTAGAATTCATCCTTAAAGTGTACTTCCTCAGCATAATCATGAACTAATTTTGCATCATTTATCACTTCAGGATTACCAATGGCATGCTCTACATACACATCTACCAATTCAAATCCATTAACATCCTCAATAAAATTAAGCACATCAACATCAAAATTAAGGGGTCCAAGGCCAAGACTAAAGCAAAACCTAGGGTTCCAGTACCACATGCACTGGATATTTGTATATCCCTCATTTCTTATTATTCCTTCCAGCTGGATGTAGTACATATAGTCCACATCTCATTTCCAATTCAGTTAAGAGATTTCTCTATTAATGTACCACTTGACAAATTTTTCAACTAGTTTTCCCATATGATGAATTCTTAACCTAATTGTACGATTCTGAGATAGCTTGAAAAACAAATTTAAATGCACAATCATGACTTATACCCAGAAAAAATATACATATTACAACAAACCCTAAACCCAGAAAAAAAAGAAGCATTTCACATACCTCAAATAAAATTTCACTTCTTCTTTGCTTTTCCACAAATTGGGAGGGTTATTCATATTTGAAAAACCTTGAAAACCTTTGCTTGTAATGAACAACGAAAAACGCCGATGAAAAAGTGGTTGGACGAAAAAACGAAATAACTTTGCTTGTAATGAACAATAAAGTCAGAAGAACGCATGTGAAAAAGTGGTTGGATGAAAAATTGGAAGACGGTTTGGGTGGAAGAAGATGAAGAAGGAAAGGGGATGAACATGATTTAGGGATTCTGCTTATGTTTTAAGGTTTGAATTTGTTTTTATAAATTACAATAATATATCTTATGAAAATACTATTTTAGAAAATAAATCAAAGATTTTTTAAAATTTTAATTTCTATTAATGATGTGGCACCAACTATTGAGTGTCAGATCATCTTTTTCAATTGTCAGATAGACTAAAGTGTGGAGGAACATAAAAAACTCGATCAAGGTTGAACAATTCTAAAAATAACAATTAAAAAACTGAAAAATTATATAGGAGACTAAAATTTAAAAATAAATAAATAGAAGAAACATAACCGCATTTAAGCCTTATATTTATTATTGATAATAATTTTCTACTTTATATAGAATTTATTTATTATATATATATTAAATATGTTAATAATTACATTTAAGAATAAATTAGACTAGACTAGGTTTTAGAAGGTCTAAATATAACTTACAATAAATTCTTAAGATCTGAGTCAGATTTATAATTTATTAGTTTTTTTTTGAACCTTTTTAAAAATTTTATATGATTTGAAAATTTATTTACAAATTTACTTCCTCTAATTCTATTTATAAAAAAAAAGTTTTATTTTTTAGATTTATTGAATAAATAATATATTTGGACAATATAAGTTAATTATATTAGTTATTGAATAAATTTAAAAAATAACTTTTTTCTTATAAATTGGATGAGAGATACTATTTCACATTAAAATTTTTAAATAGTTTATTTTATCTATTCTTTAAATAGACAACACAATCTTTAATATACCATTTAGTCTGTTTTCTAGTAGACATATAAATATAGACCAATCTATAAAATTCTAATAATTTTTTTAATAGTTTAAATATGATCAATTTAATTAAATATACTTAAAAAAATTAAATTATGATTTTTTTAAATAGGTTAGATGAGACCAAATTTAAATATAAAAAGATTAAACTATAAGCTAGATCGGTCTTAGATATTATGGTCCTTATTAATAATTTTGTAACATACAGTACAAATTTATTCTCATGTCTCTATTAAAATCAACTTTACACCTAATAGGTTAAAATTCCAAAACCCCACAGAAAAGTCCAAATCTACTATAATAACCACCACAGATATCACACTTTGATGAGACATAGATTCATTGCGTTTGTGTTGTGGCTAACACTCAAACCAAAATACTCACAAACATGAGTACTACTTCCACTCACACCCACAAAGATATTGATGAACCATTGCTAGCATCCAATGAACCAACAGCACAAGAACTACCATCGTCCTTCACTCATTCGTTTGGTTCAAAACATGAATCAGATGGTGAACTTGAAAGAATTCTATCTGACACAAGTCTTCCTTTTCTTAAACGTCTTGGACTTGCTTCATGGGTTGAGCTTAAGATGCTTTTTTACCTTGCTGCCCCTGCTGTTATTGTGTACCTTGTCAACTATGTCATGTCAATGTTAACTCAAATATTTTCTGGGCATCTTGGTAATTTGGAACTTGCTGCTGCTTCACTTGGAAATAATGGGATCCAAATCTTTGCTTATGGCCTCATGGTATTACTCTATCTCTTCTCTCTTTGTAATTTAAGAAGTCTTTGCTTTTATTTGCGGTCGTCTGGTTCGAATTTATTTGTTTTATTTTTATCTTATTGACTTACTTGTTTAATTCGATCGGTAAATAAACTTTGATTCACCTTATATTGAATCAATAACTGCAACAACTATATTCAAATTTGAAGACGTAAATATTTCAATCTATTAACTTGAGAATTGTAGATGTGTTCGCAAATTTATCATTCTCTTCAGTTTTAGCGATATTAAATTTATTTATTTTTTATTCATTTTACAAATTTAAATAAATAAAAATATAACTTATAGTAAAATAAACTAGATTAAAATTTTTGGAACAAAAATGTGAAGATCCAAAATTACATATTATATAAATTAAAGGGAGAAATATTTTATAAAAAAGAATTATATATATATATATATATATATATATATATATATATATATATATATATATATATATATATATATATATATATATATATATATATATATATATATATATAATCAAAATATATTTTAAAATTAAAAAATCATATGTAATTTAAAATTTATTGGATAACTAAACGGGATACATGTTATTGGTTGACTATCACCTTTCTCATTAAAATTATATTTAAAAAGAATAAATTAACAATGAAAGTATATCAGATATAAATTATGAATCATATCTTTAGTTTCATAGCCAATCGAAATTAACTAACAAAAATAATATAATCTTTTAAATATCACAATATTGTTTGCTAATTCTATTTTTAATGCTAAAGACTATGTTTCAAATATCATAATATTGTTTGCTGATTCTATTTTTAATGCTGAAGACTATTTTTGTGAATATAGAAGCCTATGCCCAAGGCTACACATATTCAGAGTATGTCATTTTTTTTAAATAAAAAAGCTTTGGGTTTTTTAAAAGTTTATTTTTGTTAAAAAATATAAGCCACAAACAATAAAAATCTCTTTTAAATTTTTCAAACAAGATATTTAAATAAATATAAATAAATTTATTATTATACTTCCGTTTGTTTATATAAGAGACAATTCATTATTTGGATTCATAGAATAATTTGTGAATCTGGTCTATAAATCGACTAAATACATTAGTTATTCAATGAACCTAGAAAATGAATTGTCTCTTATATAAAGGAATATAGATAATAATATTTTATTTTATATGTTGAATTATAATACAAAAATACTACAAAAATAAGTCTTGGATTTAAAAAAAAAAGGTGTACAAAAAGTTGAAAATACTAGGAACAATATTATAAAAATAATTATTTAAATTAATTTTTTATTATTTAATATATTTAAATATTAATTAAATTGGTTCTGTGAAATTTTAGATCAAACTCTAAATTTCGACAAGGATGACTTGATATTTCGACAAGAGTTGTGCATAGTCGAAGTCTATTCAAACATGTTGTCGAAATATGTTAACTTGTATTCTAAGTTAGTATGTCGAATTGGACCTTTGTTTAAGCCTGATTGTTTAAGTTACCTTGTTGCTTAAGTTAACTTAATAGTCTATAAATAAACTAGTTCTCTTAGGTTGTTGAGAGAGTTTAATTGTTTTTATTCACTTGTAATCTTTGAACGGTTCAAATTGAACCCTTATTGAGTAAGTGAATAGTAAAGAAGTTTTAACCAATTATTTTCTTCTTCTCCCTTCTCCCTCTTTTGTAAAACCTAATAGAGTTTTCTGTGTTTGTTCAAGAAACTTAATCTTTATCTCAACTTTGTTCTGTTATTGACGACATTGTTTGACAACAAATTGGTGTGGTGAGCGTGGAAGAGAAGATGTCGTCAACAAAGTATGAGATTGAGAAATTCACCGGTGTGAATGATTTCGGTTTGTGACGCTTGAAGATAAAAACCCTTCTTGTTCAACAGAGTTTGTTAGAAGTATTGAAAGGAGCAAACAAGATGGATGTCGCCATATCGAAGAAGGAGAAGACAACGATGGTTGAAAAAGCCCATGACGCCATTGTATTAAGCCTTGGTGACAAGGTTCTTCGGATGGTTTCGAAAGAGAAAACTGCAGCTAGTGTATGGATAAAACTTGAAGGTTTGTACATGACCAAATCGTTGGCAATCTCCTCTACCTAAAACAAGCTTCGTATTCATTCAAGATGAGTGAAGACAAAGCCTTGGTTGTGCAGCTCGATATGTTCAACAAGTTGATTCTTGATCTTCAAAGTATTAAGGTCAAGATTGATGATGAAGATGAAACGTTGTTGTTGTTGTGACCTTTACCTAAGTCTCATGCTCACTTCAAAGAAACCCTCTTGTATGGAAGATATTTGTTGACCTTTGAAAATGTTCAATCAGCCTTGTACTATAAGGACTTGAACGAACAAAAGGAGCAAAATCCCTCGACAGTTGGTGAAGGTTTGTCCGTTAAGGGGAAATTCTTGAAGAAAGATGGTAGGTTTGAGAAAAAGAAGGGTAAAATTATACATAACTCTTATGGTGGTAATGCTCTTGCTATTAAGTGTTATCATTGTAAGAAGGAGGGTCATAACCAAAAAGTATGCCCTGATCGACTGAATAATCATGGGGGAAAGGATAAAGGTAATGCAACCATTTTGCAAGATGGTAATGAATCATCTGATGTCTTGGTGGTTTCAAGCAGCGACTCTAGCATTGAGTGGATTATGGATTCAGGTTGTACTTGGCACATAACTCCAAACAAGGATGTGTTTGAGGAATTACATGATCAAGATGGTGGATCAGTGCTGCTGGGAAACAACAAAGCGTGTAAAATTGCAAGTATTGGATTTGTCAGATTCAAGCTCCATGATGAGTCAATAAGGCTATTGACTGATGTTAGGTACGTACTTGATCTTGAGAGAAAGTTGATTTGTCTTGGTGAACTTTACAAGAAAGGATATGTTCTCAAAGGAGAGAAAACAATCCTAAGGGTAATGAAGAGGTTGAAGGAAGTCTTGAGAGGCGTGAAGAAACAAGGCTTATACCCTTAAGATTAAGGTTGTAAGTGGTTCAGCAGATGTGGCATCCATAAAACCTGTGTCAAATATTAAGCTTTGGCATAAGAGACTTGGTGATGTCAGTGAAAGAGGCATGGTCGAATTATCAAAATAAAATCTGATATGTGGTGACAAGGTCGAAAAACTGGAGTTTTGGTAAATCCTGTAGAATGGAGTTTAACAAAGGCAAACAAATAACACATGGATCCCTTGATTACATTCATGTTGATCTTTTGAGGCCTACAAGGAATCCTTCACACTCATGTGCAAAGTAGTTTCTATCCATAATTGATGATTATTCCATAAAGTTATGGATATTCATTCAGAAAGCTAAGGATGAAATTTTTGAAAATTTCAAAAGTTGGAAGACACTGGTTGAAAACCAAACTGGCAGGAATGTCAAGAGGTTGAGGACTGACAATGATCTTGAATTTTTCAATGAGGCACTCACAACTATTGTGATGCGCCTAGTATTTTAAGTCACAAAAATACTGCAGGGGCTCCTTAACAAAATGGTTTGGCTGAAAGGTTTAATCGAATAATTTTGGAAAAAGTGAGGTGAAGTTTAGTTAGTGCAGGATTGAATAAGGTGTTTTGGGGTGAGGCATTCATGACTACAACTTACTTGATAAATAAGTGTCCCTTGATAACTTTGGGGTTGAAAACACCTCAACATCCATCTAATCTGGACAAACTTAGAGTATTTGGCTGCTTAGACTATGGTCACATTAGGCAAGACAAGGTTGAACCTAGAGCTTTAAAATGTATGTTTCTTGGGTACCCTGAAGAAGTAAAATCTTATAGGTTCTGATGCCTAAAGCCAGGTCATATATGGTACATAACAAGTCGAGATGTAGTTTTCAATGAATCGAAAATGGCGTTCAAGAAAACTGATGACGTTGGTCGAAGTACCAAGATCTCAGAAGAAGGGCTGGAACAAGAAGAGATTCTCGTTGAGGTGGAGCATGTTGATTTTGAATTGCATAACCAATATGAAGTCGAAGAAGAAGAAAAAGTTATTTTTGAAGATTAGGAGATTTATAATTAATACCTTCTGGCAAGATACATGTCGAGAAGAGTCATCAAGCCACCTCATAGACTTAGTTATGCATATCTTATATAATTATCTTTAGTCTCTGCAAGTTAGGTCCTTGACAAAGAACCTAGAGATTACAAGGAAGCTGTTATGAGTCGAAACAAGACTGAATGTCTGAAAGCCATTGGTGATGAGATAAAATCTCTTCATGATAATAACACTTGGGAGCTGATCGAGAAACCTGTAGGGGTCAGCTTAGTCAGTTGTAAGTGGATCTTCAAGGTTAAGGAAGGAAGAAAGAAGTGATGTCGAAGAGATGTAGGGAAAGGTTGGTTGCTAGGGGGTTCACTAAGAAAGAAGATATCAACTTCAATTATGTGTTCTCACCTATTGTAAAGCATAGATCCATTCGAATGCTACTTTCTATGGTGGTGAAGTTCGACCTAGAACTTAAACAGATGGATGTAAATGTTATCTTCCTGTATGGTGATCTAGATGAAACAATCCTTATGAGGAAACCTGAAGGGTATGCAGAAAAGGGAAATGAAGATGATGCGTGAAAGTTGAATAGGTCGTTATATGGCCTAAAACAATCTCCTCGACAATACAATAGGAGATTCGACAAGTTCATGGCACGTATAGGCTTCACTAGGAGCCAGTTCCACCAATGTATTTACTTCAGATTTCGACATGAAAATTCACTTGTTATTTTATTGCTTTATGTGGATGACATCCTCATAGCAAGAAACAATTTCTAAGATGTTACAAAGGTAAAGGTGGAACTCGATAAGGAGTTCAACATGAATGATCTGGGAGCTGTCTCAAATTTTTGGGATTCACATCCCGAGAGATAGAAAGAAGTCGAGATTATGCTTCTCTCAAGAGACATACTTGAAGAAGATTCTCGACAAGTTTGATATGACAGATTCAAAGCCTGTTGTAACACTGACTAATCCTTAATTCAAGCTGAGTTTGACTCAAAGTCTTAGTACTGAAGTCGAAAGAGCCTATATGAATATAATTCCATATGCTAGTATAGTAGGTTCTTTGATGTATGCTATGGTCTATACGAGGCCAAACATTAGCGTTTGGAGTGAACCTTGTAAGCAAGTATATGGCCAATCCAGGGAAGACGCACTGGCAAGCATTAAAGTGGATTCTAAGGTATATAAATGGGTCTCTAAACATGATACTTATTTATGGTGGAGCCTTTGGTGATGACTACAAAGTCGAAAAAATAGAAGGATTTGTCGACTCTGATTATGAAGGTTGTATGGATTTCAGAAAATCTATCTTTAAATATGTGTTCACTATGTTTAGCACAACAATTAGTTAGAAAGCAACACTTTAGAAGGTTGTTACATTATCAACCACTGAAGCGGAATATATTACCTTCACTGAAGTTGTGAAAGAAGCATTGTGGCTTGAAGGTTTTGCTAAAGAGCTAAAACTCTAAGGTCAAGTTATCACTGTTTAATGTGATAGTCAAAGTGCAATACACCTGTCAAAGAATTCATCATATCATGAGCGAATCAAGCACATTGATGTGATGTTACATTTCGTCAGATAGATAATCAAGCGTGGAGAAGCCCAAGTGCTAAAGGTTTCGACATAAGACAATGTTGTTGATATGACCACCAAGACATTGTCAAGCTGCAAGTTTTTCCACTGTATCCAGTTGATAAAGCTACATGAAGAAACCTAGTTTATTTCCTTGATGTTTGTAGAGTTTGTTCAAAGGTGGATATTTGTGAGATTTTGGATAGAACTCTAATCTTGAAAGGGATATCTTGATATTTCAATAGGAGTTATGCATGTTGTTGTCGAAGTTTGTTCAAGCATGTTGTCGAAATATGTTAACTTAGTATGTCGAATTGGGCCTTTGTTTAAACTCAATTGTTTAAGTTAGCTTGTTGCTTAAGTTAAATTAGTATTCTATAAATATAATAGTTCTCTCAGGTTGTTAAGAGAGATTAACTGTTGTTATTCACTTGTAATCTTTGAATCCTTATTGAGTAAGTGAATAGTAAAGTAGTTTTAACCAATTCTTTTATTCTTCTTCCCTCTTTTGTAAAACCTAATAGGATTTCTTATGTTTGATTAAGAAACTCAATATTTATCTCAACTTTGTTTTGTCATTGACAACATCATTTCACAACAACTTCTTTATATATATTTAAGTAGATTAATGAACCAACTGAGCTCTCGAAAAAATGTTAGGTTCTAACTTAAATATAAATCTTTGATAGATTTCATGTTGACAGACTTAAATTTACTTTTTTTTAGTAAGTTAGATTTAGGTTTGATAAAATCTAGTACAACCCAACTTATTTTTACCTCTAGTATTTATTAATTAATGTTATAAGTTGAGCATTCTTTAAGAGATTAAAAAGGTAAGTTGAACATTCTTTAAGAGACTAAAAAACAATATTTTTTCTAAAAATATATGTTTTCAATGCACTGAAAACATAAATAATTAATTTTTTTAAAGAATATTGTATATATTCAATGCATTTAACATATAATATTTTATTTATTTAGAATTTTTAACCAGTATCCAGTGGTCAGCAATCACCCTCATTGTTGAATTTTTTTAATGAACAGTTGGGCATGGGGAGTGCTGTGGAGACACTATGTGGACAAGCATTTGGCGCAAAAAAATATGACATGTTAGGCATATATATGCAAAGATCAACGGTTCTTCTCAGTATAACTGGTTTAGTATTGACAGTAATATACATACTCTCCGAACCACTTTTGATCTTTCTAGGAGAATCATCAGAAATTGCATCAGCAGCATCACTTTTTGTCTATGGTCTAATCCCACAAATATTTGCCTATGCTATGAACTTTCCAATACAAAAATATCTTCAAGCACAAAGCATAGTTGCACCAAGTGCATACATATCTATAGCAACATTGTTTATTCACGTTATATTAACTTATGTTGCTGTGTACAAAATTGGACTTGGTTTATTGGGTGCTTCGTTGGTTTTGAGTTTCTCTTGGTGGATAATTGTGATAGCACAGTTTGTGTATATTGTGAAGAGTGAAAAGTGTAAACATACATGGAAAGGGTTTAGTTTTCAAGCCTTTTCAGGGTTGTCAGAGTTTTTCAAGTTATCAGCTTCATCAGCAGTGATGTTGTGTTTAGAGACTTGGTATTTTCAAATATTGGTTTTGCTTGCTGGACTACTTCCTCATCCTGAATTGGCGCTTGATTCTCTCTCTATTTGGTAAGTTCTATTTCATTCTGCCTATATCTTTTATCTCCATAATCTTTGTTATATACTTAATTTTTTATCTTTCACTGCATAAATCATTTTGTTTGGTACAATCGTACCATTCACTCTCGCTTTAACATCTCATTTTTACATGGCACATGTTTTAGACACTATGTACAATGCGGAAATTTAGGTCGGATCTAAATCCGGGTTTAGAAGATCTTGCCCATGAGATAGGACTGATTTGGATCCCTATGAATGAGCCAAAGTCAAATACATCGGCCCATAGCCCGTGTATCTTGTTGCTGGCTTATACTTTTTAATTTGCAAATAGAGCCTTAAAGACAATTGACCTTCCATAAATAGCCTATCACAGACAAAAAAAAAGGGAATTGATTCTTATTGATTAACCTCAAACAAACAAGGAGACAGATGTTAATGATTTATCTATTGGTCTTATGGACACAAGTAAACTTGAGAAAAGATATATAAACGGACAACAATAAGAGAAATATATTCAAATAAGATATTTGCGACTTTGAGTGACTCGACTTTGAAAAAAATATCAATAAGTGTATCTAACGTATATTAAAAACAAAATCAAAAGCATTTACATGTTGAATAATTCACTTAAGATGAATTCAAGAAATCCATAAATGTCAAATAATTTACTTAAAGGGGACTCCAAGAAATCCATAAATAGGCCGACCACAACTATGGTGGTGGTATCATTGAACCTAACATCCAAAATTGATTGATAGGATTTTTAAAAATCTTAATTCATGAAACACAACGATAAATAATCATCACATTTATTACTCTCTCCAATTCTATTTAAAGAGATAACTTACTTTTTAAATTCATTAAATAATTAATGTATTCGATTTAAAAAATAAGTTATATCTCTAAAAAGAATCGGAAAGAGAATAACATATTTCCATATATATATATATATATATATATATATATATTATATATATATATATATATATATATATATATATATATTATATATATATATATATATATATATATATATATATAAAATAATCATTTGTCCTGTAAATTGGTTTGTTTTTATTTTTATTTATTAATTTTTTTAAGATAGAATTCTTAAATATTAAATTTTATTTTATTTCAGTTTAAATGCAGGTTTTCTGTAGATTTTAATTTTTGGGATTAAAATTAATAAAATTTAAACTATTAGAGATTATTTCGAAATATATATATATATATATATATATATATATATATATATATATATATATATATATATATATATATATATATATATATATATTAATGATTAAAACAAGTCAATCTAACAGAAGATGTACCGAAAATAATAATAAATAATTCAAAATAATGAAAAATTAATAAAAAGCGGTATATAAAACCCCTTATAAGCAAAAAAAAATATTTAACCTCCATAACTAGTAATTTATTTTTAAAGGCAAATATGAAAACTCGTGTCCACTTCCGTGCTGCAAATGCAACAAGAACACATTCAATGAAGGTCGAAATCACTCAGCCCTCTATTGGCTTAGAAATAGAATAAGGTTCTCAAGGCAGATCGAGAAGGCGCATGTGTTTTTCACGGACCTATCAAGATACAATTTCCATGCTAAAACGACGTTCATGTCTTCCATGTCTATTGATGTCATCGAAGATTCCAAAAAAACTATATCATTTTGTGATTTCTAAATTGACCAAACCGGGACATGCCAAATCATCCTCCCCCTTATAGTCATAGAACATCCATTCTAAGGGATAAACATCTGGAAAAGGGTCAAGGTATCTCTAGGTAAAATAACACACCACCCAACCACCTAAAAATCCTGTACCAAATTGAGGATAATACCACACAGGGCACAAAGAGATGGGAGATCGACTCAATGAGTAACGAGCTGAAGGGACATGAAATGGTTCCAGAGGTAAAATGGACTGTCATCTTATGCAAGTTTTCCCTAGTTTGGATACGATCCTAAAGAAGCTGCCAAGAGAAAACTATAACTTTAGAAGGGCCTCAGCTACATCAAATAGTTGGAAGGAATAACTCTATCGGAGATGTCCAGGAAGAAGACAACGAATAAACCCCATCACTTGAATCAAGACACCTCTACTTGAGGTCCCTGGTCCAACTCTTCCCCTCCTATCTACTGACCTCATCAGCAAATTTATTAATTTGGTCAGAAATTGGAAAAATCCTAGGGAATCTAAGATGAAGAGGAGAGTCCCCAACCCAAATATCCTTCTAGAAGGAGGTAAGAAGACCATAACCTACTTTCAAGGAGAGGTCATTCCTGAACCAGAAAGTAAAATTAGCAGCTCTAGCTCCTAGAAGTGAAACCCCTACCCACCATTGATAGAAGTTAGCCAACTATGTTGCCCATGATAGAAGTCGTAGGGGCTTCTCCATATTTAGCGGTATCATGCCAAACACCAGAAGCCCCCGAAAGCATTCGCCACCTCCAATCACTCAAGAGAGCTAAGTTGACAAATAGAATGTCACAAACACCTAGGCCCCCATAACTTCTTAAGCTTACATACATCTATCCACTTGACCCAGGCAATCTTGGATTTCCCTTTCAATCTTCCCCAAAGAAACCTCCTATGAATATTCATTATTTTCTTCCAAGAATTGACACACGTATTTAAAAAGATAATAAGAAGATAAGGATGGAATTAAGAACGAAGATAATGAGGATTACTCTCCCTGCCATGGTGACATGCCTATGCTTCTACGAAATGAGCCTTCTAGATAAGAGATTAACTAGAGGTTCCCATGTAGATGCTAGGCGGGGGTTAGCTCCAACCAGGATCTCAAAGCTTTGTCAGAATTCACCCCAATAAGATGGATTTTGGAAAAATTCACTCGAAGGCCTGGGGCGAGCTCAAAATGCCGGAGAAGAGCCTTAACGGTCCAAAGCTTATAAATAGTAGAATATGAGAGCTCAAAACCCCGGAGAAGTGTACTATTTTTCCTTTTACAGTATTAAAGGAGAATTTCCCCGAATTTTGATCTTAAGAACTGTGTGTTAATATCGAGTTCGAATAATCGTTCAATTAAATAAAACTAGTGTTGGGGGTTTTACATTCAAATTTAGAAAAATAAGGGAAAATAAAATAAATAATACTGTAAAACAAGGTTTTCAAGGTATGGAACATGCCAGGGAAGGTGTGTAATTTGTCCCTGTAACAACTCTGATTCACTATTGCATCAACAAATATCAATTAATTATTATCAGTTCTCAAAGGTATTTTCTCCCAGGACCTTGGTGAGAAAACCTTTAATCGTTCAACCCTAACCTTTATGTCCATAGAAAATTATCGGTGAAATTAAGCCTTAATTTATCGAGAATAATCTGGTTCATACAGGATGTCCCTATTCCTAGGTGATATCTACTGCCGAATAATCTTATGAAATCATTATCAATGGTAATCCAGCCTAGACAATAATCATACATCAATCTCAATTGTTCCGAAAGAGAAAGCATTAAATACATCAAAAGATTATGGTAATTCTGAAAAGCAATATTGGCATTGCAAATGTAAACTCAGAGTCATTACAAATATAAATTAGGGACACCACCCTAACATTGGGGGGTTTAGCTACTCATACTATTCAAATTAAAATCAAGATAAAAATTAGACATTACAAGTGATTGGATAACTTCGATCTTCAATTGCGCTCGCTCATGAAAATCTTCTGCTCTCAGAACTCCTTGATCTCTCTAATTATTGATCGTCTCAATTCTTCCTGATGTCTCCGGTCCAAAAAAGTCCCCCAGTTCCTCGTAAAAAAATCCTAAATAGTGAAAATCCATTAGCACTGGTTGGAAATCCCCAGAGCACT
Organism: Lathyrus oleraceus; assembly: GCF_024323335.1. NCBI lineage: Eukaryota > Viridiplantae > Streptophyta > Magnoliopsida > Fabales > Fabaceae > Lathyrus > Lathyrus oleraceus. The sequence continues at coordinate 428,738,784 of NC_066585.1, read as the reverse complement.
CTTTCAACTCAATACTTGAGAAAAAAAGAAAAGAGCAAATATAATCAGCGCCTAAGCCAACACGACCCGTGTTAGCTGACACGGGTGGCCTTGTTGCCCTACTGGTTTGTCAAATTCTTTTTTTTCAACTTCAGGAAAGCTGACATGACCCGTGTTGCGCCACTGATCTTCCATTCTCCTGACTTCTTGTAAGGCCATCATCCTGCCACGGCCCATGTTAGGTAATACGGGTGGTCGTGGCAGGCCTCCTATAGCTTGGCAATTTCCTTCCCGAAACACCAAATTTCTCTACTTTCTCGCACTGAGTCTTTTGGATCTTTTACTTGGACCTGAAGAAAATAAAAAATAGACAACCAAAGCATAGAATGCAGAAAACTCGAAATAAAACTCAAAATGATAAATCGGGCAAACAACTTACGGAAACTAAAACTAATTCAAATGGTAGCATAATAGTATCAAAGTACTCCGTAGTACCTGGATTCATGTCGAATAAGCGATGAAAATATAGTACAAATGATGACCGATCACAACCCCAAACTTAGCTCATTTCTTATCCTCAAGTAATGTTCTGAACGACAGAACGCGTCACCCCCAAAATACATGAAATTTACTTACCACAATATTGTTGAGATCTTTCGCCACTAGTCATAACTCTTTCTTTCATAGTCCCTGCTTTCCACAATTGATTTTCCGCCGCACTTCCACATAGACTTACTGCTTCACCTGTCAGCTTATTTCACACTCTCACCAATTCTCTTTGGCTTAAAGTGTTTACACTCAAATTTCAGAATATGCAATATCGAGTCATAAATTTGTATAGCTTCTCCTTTCATATCACCTACACACAACACACACTTTTTGAGGTCTTTTTGGATTGTAACATGGTTTGGGTTACTGTGGGGCAAACACAAAAAGGAAAGGCAAATGGTTTTGGGCTCAGAATAGTGTTGTCATTCCTTTCACTGTTTTAACTTGCAATATTCATACAATGGGCATTTTAGACACCTTTTTCAGCTTGACTCCTTAGTTTCTACTCAAGTATTGCCTTTGAGGGTATATCTTTGGTTTTTTTTCTCTGAGTCTCGTCTTTTAGGTAAGTGCATTATTTTTCCTTCCTTCTTTTTATCTTTTCATTATGCTTTTTCTCTCTTTTTTTATTGCACTTACCTAATTGATCTTAGGTGTCCAAAACCCAAACTTAGAACTTGTCATAGGTTCCATACCAATTACACATATCTGAGCAGGGTAGGGAAGTGTTTAGGACATGGGTTCACACAGATGCGGTGATACAATAAACAAACAAATATAGGCTCAAATGGGTTACCAAGGGATAATATTAACAGGGATGTCTAGAAAGGCTCATGACTTATAAGACAAACAAAGTGCCTCAGTGTGTGTATACAAGTAGTGATATTCCAAGAGAACTTACGCAAACTTAGAGTGATAAAGAAATACCTGAACTATCGCTCATGATGAAAAATTTGTTTGGCTTTTATGCTATCACCATGTTGGGTAAAGCTTCACAGAAGCCAAAGTACTTCTAGTATGGTGCAACTTCTTACTCAGCTCGGGATGCACAAGGGTCCTATGCCAGTCAAGTTTGAGACAGTTGCATCCGATCCTCTTCTTCAGCAGTATCAACTTTTGGGAGGATCATTCAACAACAAGCAACAATAAGTAAAGTGATATTTTCATCCACTGTCACTAATGGTCATCACTTATCCAACAACAACACCAAAAACCTGAAATACATGAAGCAAATAACACCTAACAACAACAGACAAACCAATGTAAACAAAATAGGAATTAACAAAAAAAAACAAAAGCATAATTTAATCTCTCCCACACTTAAACTAAACACTGGCCTCAATATTTTAGAACAAAATAGAGGAGGGTGCCCTACTGAGGAGGCTGGGGCGAAAAATGCAACATCAACTGTCACATCATAGCGTGCATCTCATCCAAAATAGCCCCTTGTCGAGTCTGTTATACTCCTTGCCCCAATTGCTCAGTGTTAAGGCCACCGAGCTCAGTTTGTACCCATGTCCACTGGTCTTGATTCATGGATGATGACCCGACACCTTGTTGGGTTGGATCTTGGTGAGGGGGTACAAACCGCTCCTGATGCTGATCGTCTTCATTCATAGTTTCACCTGCAACCACATTGTCAGCATTGTGGCCGTCCTCTTTGTCAGGGTCGACACTCACATATAACCAGTTAGCACAATCAGAAATACTTACTCTGTATGGATTAAGTAATGCAATGATAAACCGTTTATGGATCATAATAGAGTAATAATCACGAGAAATAGAAATCATGCCTTGTTGAATGAGAGCGAACATATCAATTTTAGTTTTACCTGCCTCAGGGGTCTCATCAAGTAAAACCTCATCATAACCAAAATGTTCCCCAATTTGGGTAATCATACCTCCAACAGAAATACCACCGGAGTCTTCCTGGCCAACTCTTCCCAAATAGTTAACTACAAAGGCAATAACATTAATGGATTGATTTTGAGGCATGGAATACAAGAAAAATAAATCCCTCTGAGTGGCCACAACCATACTATCACCTCATCCAAACAGAGCGTATGCAAGGCCTTTTTGGGCGTATCAGAAACATGGGTTTTGGATGCCCGAGCCCTTTGCACCTTTGGAGGAGTAATCAGTCCTCCCTGTAATAGCTGTCCAAAAAGCATGCAGAATAAATCCTTCAGGAACCTCTTCGGGTCCGTAAAGTGGGAGTCGAATAATACTAGCCAACTCCTTGACAGATAACTCATGACCTATAATAAAAAGACGAAAATTGAGAGTACCATAGTAGTACCTCGTAGTGCCAATCCACCTTTTCTCTAGTTGGAACTCAATTGTACTTACAAACTCAAGTGTGATGCGCTCATAAGTTGGCGCTTTGAGACACATAAATTCCAACATTCCTAACACGTGAAACATCCGATCAATTTCAATTTTTAAACCTAATTCATTTAGGGTTTGCTCACACATGTACCTTATGGGAGTTAACTTACGCTTTACATGAACGGAGTACCGTCGCTCTTGCTCTGGATTATTGAAAATAATGTTATGAGGATTCGGTGTACGCTTACTCCTCTTTCATGGCCTTGAAGTCTCATCCACTTGTTTCTTACCCCGAACAAGCCTCTTCAGGGCATTTTCGTACCTGCACAAAAATTAAGAAAATTTCGAACAATGAAATTAGAAGAAACAGACACTGGAGTAATGATGAGGACGAAAAATAGTGAAGGTTTTTTGATATAGGTTTTTGATTTGGGGTGGATAGGATGGTAAAGGTTGAATCTTTTTGTGGTGGGTTTAATGGATTTTTAGGTTTATGAGAGAGAATGATGGTGAAGAAGATGAGGTTGGTGAGATAATGAGTGAAAATATGATTTGTAATTATGTTATTGTGTATAATGGATGGTGAATGGGTTTAAATGAGAGGTGGGGTCCACAAGAGAGAACAAAAAAAATCCAACTTTTCAAATTCGTAAACTTGACACGAGCCGTGTCAAGCACTACGGCCGGCCGTATCAGGCATCAGTTGATTCCTAAATGAAAGCCTTGCTTCAGGGCTCCTAACACGGGCTGTGTCACAGACCACGGGTGGCTGTGTCAGGCATCTATAATTTCCAAATTGAAGCCTTGCTTCAGGGCTCCTGACACGGGCCGTGTCACCGACCACGGGTGGCCGTGTTAGGCATCTGTAATTCCTCCCTTATTATTTTCTGCGCTCCCTTTAGGCCTTCTGACATGGACCGTGTTAGATGACACAGGTGGCCGTGTCAGGTGGCTGGTTCCTCTTCAACATTTTTTTCTTTCCTCCCGGTACAACTTCCTTCACTGATGCTTGAGCAAATTTCTCATTCACTTGAGTGCCTCTGCTCTCTTATGCAAGGCACTATGCATACCTGAGTAAACCTAAAACACCCAACAAAAACAAAGACAACAATTAAAAATAAAACGGGTGGGTTGCCTCCCAAGAAGCGCTTCATTTAATGTTGCATGGCTCGAAAGTCGTCCATCTTATCCGGTAAGACGAACATCATCTACCAGACCACTCTCTTGTCCTTGGTAGTGTGGTTTTAATCTCTGTCCATTCACCTTAAAGGTGTCCCCGTTTGCTTGATTTACAAGCTCGATTTATCCATGAGGGAACACTTTGTGAACCACAAAAGGTCCGGACCATATTGACCTCAGCTTTCCAAGAAACAACTTCAACCTGGAATTAAACAACAAAACCAATTGTCCCTCCTAAAATTCTTTCTTCTGAATTCTTTGGTCATGCAATTTTTTTGTTTGCTCTTTGTATATTTTGGAATTTTCATAAGCCTGATTTCTAAACTCTTATAACTCATGTAGTGGAAGAATCCGGGATTCATCGGCATTTGAAAGATCGTAGTTTAGGAATTTGGAGGCCCAAAATTCCTTGTGCTCTATTTGGACCGAAAAATGACATGCTTTACCATAAACCAATTGATAAGGGGACATACCTATTGGGGTTTCGAATGTTGTTTTGTACGCCCACCGTGCATCTTCCAACTTTATTGACCAATCTTTTCGAGAAGCACTAATAGTCTTTTCCAGAATCTGCTTTATTTTTCTGTAGATACTTCAACATGCCCACTCGTTTGAGGATGATAAGGTGTGGCTATCTTGTGCTTCACGTTGTATTTCTTCAACAGATTATCCATCAACTTGTTTATAAAATGAGTACCTTCGTCACTGATTAATGCTCTTGGTACCCCAAACCTAGAGAAAATGTAGTTTTTGAGGAAATTAACAACCACTTTAGCATCATTTGTGGGCAATGCTACAACTTCTACCCACTTTGACATATAATCAACAATGACCAAAATGTAATCTTTCCAAATGAAGGTGGAAATGGTCCCATGAAGTCTATTCCCCGCACATCAAACAACTCTACCTCCAACATAGTATTTTGAGGCATCTGATTTCTCTTTGAGATATTATCCGTCCTCTGACATCTGTCACATTCCTTCACTATGCTTTGAGCATCCTTGAACAATGTAGGCCAGTACAACCCAGACTGGAGGACTTTTGTTGTTGTTCTATCACCACTAAAGTGTCCTCCATACTCTGAGTCATGACATGCTTTAAGGATGTCCCTATGTTCTTCCTCTGGAACACACCTTCAAACCAACCAATCTATTCCATTTTTGTACAAGAATAGGTCGTCCCATAAATAAAACCTGTAAGCATGCTAAAACTTTTTCTTTTTGTTAGAATCAAAATCGTCAGGTATTATTCCACCTACTAAATAATTCGCATAGTCTGCTAACCATGGAACACCATTAACAACTAGGATTCGTTCATCGACAAACTCATCCTTGATTGGGTGTTTCTCCTCTGTTTCTTCTATCGGAGACATCCAGGATAAGTGATCAGCAACACTATTTTCACATCCCTTTTGTGTCTGATTTTCATATCAAACTCTTGCAGAACTAGACTCCATCTCAGCAACCCTAGTTTAGATTCCTGTTTAGCAAAAAGATATCTCAAAGCAACATGGTCAGTATAAACAATATCTTCGATCCTAATAGGTAAGACCTAAATTTTTTAAAAGCATACACAACAGTGATCAACTCTTTTTCAGTGGTTGCATAACTCATTTGGGAAGGATTCAACACGTGACTTTCATAATAAATCACATGCAAGAGCTTTTCCTTTCTTTTTCCTAGCACTGCCCCTACTACAACGTCACTTGCATCACACATGATCTTAAAAGGGAGAGACTAATCAAGGGCAATCACTATAGGAGCAGACACCAACTTACTCTTCAAGATTTCAAAAGCTTCACTGCACTTTTTATCAAAAAGAAAAGGTGTGTCTTTCCCAAGCAAGCTAGTCAATAATTTGGCGATTTTTGAAAAGTCTCTGATGAACCTGCGGTAAAAACCCGCATGTCCCAAGAAACTTATTATACCTTTTTCATTCACTGGTGGTGGTAAATTATCTATTACCTCCACTTTTTCTTTGTCTACTTCTATGGATTTGTTGGAAATTTTGTGTCCCAACACTATGCCTCCATGTACCATAAAATGACACTTCTCCCAATTTAGGATCAAATTTGTTTGTTGGCATCTTTCTAGCACAATAGACAAGTTAGTTAAACAATTATCAAAAGAATAACCGAAAACAGAAAAGTCATCCCTAAACACTTCCATATGTTTTTCAAGCATGTCAGCGAAGATGGATGTCATACACCTCTGAAATGTGGCAGGTGCATTGCACCACCCAAATGGCATTCTCCTGTACGCAAAAATACCATAAGGACTTGTGAAAGCGGTCTTCTCTTGATCTTCAGGGGCCACTGCAATCTGATTGTACCCCGAGTATCTGTCAAGGAAATAATAGTAATCATGATCGACCAACCTTTCCAACATTTGATCAATGAATGGCAAAGGAAAGTGGTTTTTTCCTGTTGCAATATTCAACCTTCTGTAATCAATGCACACTCTATAACATGTAACAGTTCATGTTGGAATCAACTCATTTTTCTCATTTTTTATCACAGTAGTTCTTCCCTTCTTTGGTACCACATGCACTGGACTAACCCACGAGCTATCAGATATGGGGTAAATCAGCCCTACATCCAACAACTTTGCAACCTCTTTTCAAAACACTTATTTCATAGCTAGATTAAGTCTTCATTATGATTGAACCATTGACTTATGATCATATTCCATCAATATCTTGTGCATACAAACTGTCGGGCTAATACCTTTCAAATCCTCAATCGCCCAATATCACTCTTGTATTTCTTGAGTACTTGGATGAGTTCTTCTTCTTGAAAATTTTTTAGACCGGAATTGATAGTGGCAATGCACCTCTTTTCAGCATCAAGAAACACATACTTCAAATTCTCAGGTAGTTGTTTCAACTCTGTCCCTTTTTAGGCTCTTGGTTATTTTCTGATGATTTGGGTGGTCTTAAATCTTCCCACTGGTGTGGTTTAGATCTAGTCCACTGAGGTTGTGCTCCCATCATGGGTAGCACGGCTGACTCTCTCCCATTTTCATCACTTTCAAAAATTGACAAGATTAAAACACATTCTAAAGGTAACTGTGGTGTTTTCATTTCAATTCCTTGAGCAATCACTTGATCTATTACCTCTACAGTGTGACTCGTTCCACATCATCTTTGTATTGTATAGTGTAGTGAACATCAATTTTCAATTCTTCATCATAGACTTTGAGAGTCATTGTTCATTCCTCTATGTCTGTCTTACACCTTCCTGTTTCTAAAAACGGTCTTCCTAATATGAGAGGGATCTCCTCATCTTCAAGCATCTCAAGAATGACAAAGTCAACCGAAAACACAAATTTATCTATCTTTACTAGAACATCTTCTAGAATTCCATAAGGTCGCCTAACTGAGCGATCAACAAACTGAAGAATCATTCTAGTGTCTTGAACGGTGCCAAGGCCCATTTTTTTTTGTAAATGGACAACGACATCAAACTCCCACTAGCTCCAAAATCAATCAGACCCTTCTTGAAATTTCTATCACCAATAGTGCAAGGAATAGTAACAGAACCCCTATCTTTCTTTTTCATAGGAATTTTCATACCTTGGAGAATAACATTGCATGTGTTAGTGAGGATGATTGGGTCTACATTTGTGGAGCGCTTTTTTGAGATGATGTCTTTCATGAATTTGGCATATATTGGCATCTGCTCCAGAGCTTCAGAAAATGGAATGTTTATCTCAAGTTTCTTAAACATCCCAAAAAAATTCTCAAAATTCTTCTCATGTTGGTCTTTCTTCTTTTGTCTCGGAGGATAAGACGGTTTAATAATTGGCTTCACAATCTTTTCTTCCTCCTTCTCCACTATAGACATTATCACAACATCCTCCTTTGTTTTCTTCGGTTCTTTGATATCTAACTCGACTTCCAACAACCCATCTTCTTCTGAAAATTTTTCTTCCGGTTTCTTAGTAGACTTACCACTCCTGGTCATCACAACGTTAACATTATTATGCTCATGAGGATTTGTCACTGTGCCACTAGGCAAGGTACCCGGAGCTTGAGAACTTGAGGCCAATTGTTGTGCTATCTGACCCATCTGAAATTCAAGATTTCTTATAGAGGCAGTGGTGTTTTTATGATTGTTTCTAATCTCTTATTGGAACTGGATATATTGAGCGACCATTTTCTCAATGGTAATCTCCCAATCTGCTTTCTTTGGAGCTTGTTGTTACTGCTGTTGTTGATATGGAGCAAGATATTGACCGTGACCCTGTTGTGAAACATTCCCTCTATGATCTTTCCAGGAGAAGTTTTGACAATCTGCTTTCTTTAGAGCTTGTTGTTACTATTGTTGTTGATATGGAGCAAGATATTGACCTTGACCCTATAGTGAAACATTCCCTCTATGATCTTTCTAGGAGAAGTTTGGATGATTCTTTCAACTTGGAATGTAAGTGTTGGAGTAGGGATTATTCTGCTTCAAGAATTTTATCTTTTCAATTTGATGAGGGGTAGTAAAGCAATACACCGTGTGGTAAGGTCCATTACAAATCTCACAATTGATGGTCTAAGCAGGTTGAACTTGAGCTTCCTGTTGAGTACTGATATTCACAGCCTTCAACTTCTTTTCCACTTCAGCAACTACTGTATCTTCCAACCGAATTTTATTAGTTTCCAGCTTCAGATCAATAACTCCCCCAGATTTGCTCGTACACCTATCATACAACTCCAAATGCTCATTTTCAGCTATCGCTTCAATGATCTTTTTAATACCGGTGGATGTTGAGAAATTGGTAGAGCCACCGGCTACTGTATCAATAAACTATTTTGTCTTTATTTTGAGACCATTAACAAACATCTGCATTTGTTCAGTCTGATCCATATTATAAGTTGGGCAAGCTACCAAGATCCTTTTGAATCTTCTGTAGGCATCTCTCAATGACTCACCCTCTTTTTGTTTGAAGTTTAAGATTTCATAAATTTTTCTCAGAAATACCGATGCTGGAAAATACTCATTTAAGAAAGCCTTTTCCATCTCTTCCCATAATGTAATACTACGAGCTAGGAGAGAATATAACCATTCTTCCGCCTCTTCAGCTAAAGTGAACGGGAACATTCTTAACTTCTTTGCTTCTTCAGTATGACCATCAATTTTCAAAGTAGTACTCATGGTCAGAAATCTCTGCAAGTGCTTGTTTGCATCTTCATTCACCTTTCTGGTGAAAGGTTTTCTTTCAAGTTGATTGATTATGCTTGGATGCAGTTGAAAATTAGTCACATTCACCGGTTGGTTGGCAATTGTTAATCTACCACCCAGTGTATTTGCACCTCCATAGTCACCCAGGAGCCTTTTTGGAGGTAGAGGTGGAGGAGCTTCAACCATTGTTTATGTTTCTGAGTTTGAATCTGAGTGAACCGAGGGAACTTCCTCTTCGAAATTCAGTCTAGCCAATCTAGCTTGGCCGAGTCTCTCGTGAAGGGTTCTCTTAATTTCTACGTCAAAAAGAAATTTAACTGATGGATCTCCTCGCATAAACAGATTAGACAAATTAGTGACTAGAATTATATAAATGACAGAAAAATAATTTTATAGCATAACAATAAAATTTTAATTGAACTAAAATCAAACTCTATAGTTTGGCAGTCCCCGGCAAGGGCGCCAAAAACTTGATCAAAAAAATAGCAAGTGTACTACTTTTCCTTTTGTAGTAATAAATGAGAAATTCCCCGAATGTCGATCTCAAGGACTCTGTGTTAATATCGAGTTCGAATAATCGTTCAATTAAACAAAAACTAGTGTTAGGGGTTTTAGATTCAAATTTAGAAAAATAAGGGCAAATAAAATAAATAATACTGTAAAACAAGGTTTTTAAGGTAAAGGAACATGCATGGGAGGGTGTGTAATTTGTCCCTGTAACAACTCTGAGTCACTATTGCATCAATAAATATCAATTATTTACTATCAGTTCTCAAGGGTATTTTCTCCCAGGGCCTTGGTGAGAAAACCTTTAATCGTTCAACCCTAACCATTATGTCCATAAAAAGTTATCGGTGAGATTAAGCCTTAATGTATCGAGAATAATCTGGTTCATTTAGGGTATCCCTAGTCCTAGGTGATATCTACCGCATAATAATCTTATGAAAGCATTACCAATAGAGATCCAGCCTAATCGATAATCATACATCAAATTCAATTGTTCCAAAAGATAAAACATTAAACACATCAAAAGACTACGGTAATTCTAAAAAGCAATATTGTCATTGCAAATGCAAACTCAAAGTCATTACAGATATAAATTAGGGACATCCCCTAGCATTGGGGGGTTTAGCTACTCATATTGTTCAAGATAAATTCAATATAACAATTATATATTACAAGTGATTGGATAACTTTGATCTTCAATTGCATCCGCTCATGAAAATCTTCCGCTCTCCAAATTCCTTGACCTATCCAATTATTTATCGTTTCAATTCTTCATGCTGTCTTCGGTCCAAAAAAGTCTACCAATTCCTTGTAAAAACTCTCCTAAATAGTAAAAATACATTAGCATTGGTTGGAATTCCCCAGAACACCCTTTCAACTCAATACTTGAGAAAAAAAGAAAAGAGCAAAAAGAATCAGTGCCTGAGCCAACACGGCCCGTGTCAGCTGTCACGGGTGGTCGTGTTGCCCCACTGGTCTGTCCAATTCTTTTCTTTCAAGTTAATGCAAGATGACACGGCCCATGTTAGGTGACATGGGCGCCCATGTTGCACCACTGATCTTCCATTTTCCTGACTTCTTGTAAGGCCATCATCCTGCCACGACCTGTGTTAGGTGATACGGGTGGCCGTGACAGGCCTCCTGTAGATTGGAAATTTCCTTCTCAAAACACCAGATTTCTCTACTTTCTCGCACTGAGTCTTTTGGGTATTCTACTTGGACCTGAAGAAAATCAAAAACAGACAACCAAAGCATAAAATACAGAAAACTCAAAATAAAACTCAAAATGATAAATTGGGCAAACAACTTATGGAATCTAAAACTAATTGAAATGGTAGCATAATACGAACAAATTACTACATAGTAGATGAATTCTTGTCGAATAAGTGATGAATGCTCTACAACCCTAGAAATCAGACCACTCAGGCCTTCATCTACCAGGAGAAAACTAAAGGGAGCTAGAGGGTCACCTTAGTTCATTCCCCATTGGATATTAGTCTCTTAGGTCGACAATCGTTAACCAAGACAACAAGATTACCAGAAAACACACAGGCTCTAATCCAACTCCTTTCCTTATCATAAAACCAAATTTGGAGAGCATGTAGTCAAGAAAAGACCAATTAATAGAATCGTAGGCTTTCTTAAAATTAACTTTACAGTGGAGATAAGATTTCTTACTTCGCTTAACAAGATCCACAAGCACAATCATAACAACCACCCCATCCACTAAGAGTTTACCTTTGAGAAAGGCAGACTGGTTAGAGGAGATAAGTTTGTCCATAACACTAGAGAGCCTAAAAACCAAGACGTCCGAGAGGATCTTATAATGAGACCCGACCAAATAAATGGGTATGGAGTCCCCTAACTGAGAAGGAAAATCAACCTTTAGAATCAAAGTAACAAAGAAAGAGGAAAATCTATAGGGAGAGTATCAAACTGATGAAACTAAGCAAAGATCACTCCTAGATCATCTCTAAGGAGGGGCCAAAACCTCTTGAAGAAGTAGTTAAATCTGTCAGGCCAAGACTCTTGTTTCCATCACAAAAATAAACCGCTTGATCAATCTTAGATAAGAGGAAAGACACAGTAAGGTTAGCATTATCCTCTTCAAAGATAGAACAGAAGGAAACTCTATCTAATCGAGGACGGTCTTCATAGGATTCTCTAAAGTGATTAAAAAAATCATAAAATAAATATATTTAGACTTTAACCACCTTTACACTTTCAGATAACACCCGCAATTTATCTGCTTTATTCTAGAAAATATGTCAATTTTGCTCTTTCGAGATAATTCAAGCCATCATGAACCAAATAATGTTAAAAGTCAACCGAACATTTTTGGAAAAACCACCCATCATGTTAGTTTACTACATAATTAACATTACTTTAAATTACAAAGAGGGTTCAAAGTCCAACAATCAAACACTTCCTCAACCCATCATATTTTTTTAAAACAAATTGATGGTTTATTTATCTTGGAAACAAATTTTATGTTTTCTTTTTCTATATTATTAACCAATGTGTTTCTTTACATATATTGCAGTACCTCAATATCTGGATGGATGCTTATGACCTCAGTTGGATTTAATGCAGCTGCAAGGTTTGATTATCTTTCTTTAATTATTTATATTAATCATTCTTGTGGTTGAAACTTACGCAATGTTTGCTCTTATATAGAATACAAACTTTGAAATACAATTGACAACCTTGTTGTTTTGACAATGATGCAGTGTGAGAGTGAGCAATGAATTAGGAGCAGGAAATCCAAAATCAGCCTCATTTTCTGTTTTGGTGGTGACAGCGATTTCTTTCATAGTATCAGTCATAACAGCACTTTTGGTGATTGCATTTAGAGATGTCATTAGCTATATGTTTACCGAGGGTGAAGAAGTCGCTGCTGCTGTCTCAGATCTTTGTCCTCTCCTCGCTCTTGCCATTGTCCTCAATGGCATTCAACCTGTCTTATCAGGGGTGGCTGTTGGATGTGGATGGCAAAGTTTTGTTGCATATGTAAATGTTGGTTGTTATTATGGAATCGGTATACCTTTGGGTTCAGTTCTTGGTTTCTATTTCAAATTTGGTGCCAAGGTATGAATTTTAAACCATGGTGTATTCATGTTTAAGGCAATAGTGTTTAGAATACATGGATAGAGTTAAAATAACTCAAATCTAAAGGAATAGACATCGACAACATATTCCACGTCACAAAAACCGTTGCATAGATATTAAGGCTACAATTTTAGAGGTTTTAATTACGATTTTCTAATGTTTCCTAGAGTAAAAAATGTTGTAGTGATTCTTTTAGTTCTTATTACTTATTTTTGAGGTTTGTTTTTGTGTATAGGGAATATGGTTGGGAATGTTAGCTGGGACGGTTTTGCAAACAATTATTTTAGTGTGGACTACATTTCGAACCGATTGGAGTAAAGAGGTTTAAATTACTTAAACACCTTCTAGTAGTGAATTTATTATTACATTTGTTAACATTAGGCGCAATCCATGAGTCAAACTATATTTTATTTGCAGGTTGAAGAATCAAGAAAGAGGTTGAACAAGTGGGAGGACAAGATTGATGAGACACTCCTTAAGAACTAAGAGGCCTTTTGTTTTGCAATGTGATTAAGATATCATTATTCTAAATAAATCAGTATTGTGATACGTATGAAGTGATTTATTTTTCTTTTTTTCTTGAAAAATAAAAACTAAAAAAATATGTTAATGTCATGTGAAATTCAGTATATGATTATTTATGTTCAGATAATTGTGAGGAAGTGATGCAGATTTGTTGGCAATGTATACAATCATAATACATTATGCTAGGGATAATATGATGTATTTGTGGTTGCTTTCTATTGTAAATTGTTAAATAAAATTATGTGGATTTCACTATATATATATATATATATATATATATATATATATATATATATATATATATATATATATATATATATATATATATATATATATATATATATATATATATATATATATATATATATATATATATATATATATATCACCTAGTGGATATTAAAAATAAATTATTAAAATTAATATTTATAGTACTTTGCAGTTAATAGTGTATACCGATGTAACTTGTTGATTTTGGTTTTTACTATATCAATGCTAAACGTGTGAAGCTTTAAATTTTGAATAGGTTTCCAATGTAGCCTTCTTTCAGTGCATTGCTCTATACGCTTAATTAAAACATGATAGGAATAGAACAAATGAGAAATTGAATATCAGTCTTATAGTTGAAGGAACAAGTGATAAAATATCATTCTCATTTGTTTCACAACACGCACACTAAACAAACTCTGACGCTTTGACAAGTTCAACTTCATATAGGAAAACATCATTTCTTTTTAAAATTAACTCAATGAAAGAAGTGTAAAACAAAGGTCGATCCAACTTATTTTTACATATGATTATCTAATTGATAATGAACTTTGCCCAAATATAAATTGAAATTGATTAAGCAACAACCACGTTGTAAGCTCTGACCCAAATTCAACCTTTATGGTAGAGAATCTTCATAGTGATCTAATGCAACATTCAAATTTTATATTTCATCTGATTAATGTGAAAGTTCACGACATCCAGATGGTCATTAAAAATTGATTTGTTAGTGTAATCCCTAAAGACCAATATTTTTATATTGAACTTGATACTTGTATTGAATTATCTATTAATTATGATAAGACATTTATTTATTATATTTGTTTTTCTAAAATAATAAAGTCTCTAGAATAACTAGTTCATTTAATAAAACCTTAAGTATGACTTAATCATGAGATACCATTAAACAAAAGAATATTATTCTCAAAGTATTTGTAGTTGAGCTTAATTTTAAAGTGGGATAACATTAAAGCATTGAGAATACAATATGGATAGACTGATATCTCACAGATTATTGATAAAGAGTTATCAAATCTTCACATTTGTGTTAATATTAAGAGTAATACTTATACTAGACTAACCCTCTATGAGAATACTACATTGAATGTTATGCAAGTGTCATAAGTTATTCTCAAGGGGATAATGGTGTATATAACCATTCAACTTGAAACCACTATTGACCCTAGATGTGGAGTTCAGTACTCTATTTCTAATTAAACATTGTCTGTAACAAGATGACCATAAATATGGTTGATTCCTACTCCATAAATCATGTTGAGGGACATGAGTGACCTAGATGAAATTTGTCCATTATGTGTAACAAGATAAATGTCTAAAGGTCCAATATTGAACTAGACGAGGGTAACACGGTCAATACCATATGTTCAATATAGACATGAAGGAAAAAGAGTTTTTATACATATAAAGGTTATCATGTAAAGGTTTTGTTAATAGATAACATAATATTTTAGTAACTTGGGTAGCAGTGATGTGTTTCTAGATAACACTCACTATTCATTATATTAAATATGTGATTTGATATAATTGACAACATTAAGAGAACCTACACGGTCACGCACATATGGACACATTGAGAGGAGAAAATAAATAAGTGGAGCTTATTCGAATGTGCATTCTCGCAATGAACTATTGTTAGTTAGAGAAAAGAGGTACACCATAAGGTAAGGTGTACTTAAGTATATTTTGGCCCACTCTGCATTATCTTTCTTTGGCTAAGTGGCATGTATTTCCATGGTGCTTATTTTTCCAATTATGAAGCATGGCTAAATTATCCTACTCACATTCGACCTAGTGCCCAGGTGGTTTGACCAATAGTGGGCCAAGAAATATTGAATGGTGATGTAGGCGGAGGTTTCTACGAAAAACAAATAACCTATATTTTTTTTCTAGATTTAGAGAGCATCTGAAATAACCAGTGAATTACAATTATATGGTACTATAATCAGTGCGTTGGTCTTTTCATCCTTAATGCTCTTTGTTGGTTAGTTTCATTATCACAAAGCTGCTCCGAAATTGGCTTGGTTTCAAGATATAAAGTCCATGTTGAATCACCATTTGGCAGTCTACTAGGACTTTGGTCTCTTTCTTAGGCGGGGCATTAAGTACATGTATCTTTACCAATTAACCAATTTCTAAATGCTCG
The DNA here is from genome assembly GCF_024323335.1 of Lathyrus oleraceus. Taxonomy (NCBI): domain Eukaryota; kingdom Viridiplantae; phylum Streptophyta; class Magnoliopsida; order Fabales; family Fabaceae; genus Lathyrus; species Lathyrus oleraceus. The sequence continues at coordinate 428,723,008 of NC_066585.1, read as the reverse complement.
AGTAGATCCCAAAGAGATCCCAGTTTCTCATAAATTTATCTTGAATCAGTATCTTTTAGCTCAACCTTATCCAAGTTTTGTTGAGGGAGCAACCCCATTTTTTTAAACCTTGAATTGGTCAAAATATGCTAACTTACTTACTTTTAATGGAGGATTAGACCCAATAATTGGTGGTATATGGCTGCCTGATATTGCACATCAACATTTAGCTATTGAAATTCTTTTTCTTATTACGAGGCATATTTATAGAACTAACCGGGGTATTGGTTATGGTATAAAAGATATTATAGAATACCACAATGGTTCATTTATAGGCTATGGTCATTAATGTCTATATGAGATCCTAACAACATCATGGCATGCTCAATTATCTATTAACCTAGATACGTTAGGCTTTTTGACCATTATTGTAGCTGACCATATGTATGTTATGCCTCCTTATCCATACCTAGCTACTGACTATGGTACACAATTGTCATTGTCTACACATCACACGGGCATTGGGGGCTTTCTCATAGTTGGTTTGCTGCACATGCAACCATTTTTATGGTAAAAGACAATGGTCTCTCTAGTCGATACAATGATCTATTAGATTGTGTTCTTAGACATCATGATGCAATCATATCACATATTAACTGGGTGTGTATATTTTTAGACTTTTACAAGTTTGGGATTTATATTCATAATGATACCATGATTGCTTTAGGGTGCCCTCAAGATATGTTTTTAGATACCACTATACAATTACAACTTGTCTTTGAACAATGGATACAAAATACATAGCACCTGGAACAACAACCACTAGTGCAACAACAAGAACCAATTTGACTTTGGGTGGTCGTGATTTAGTGACAGTGGCCAGAAAGTAGCTTTGTTACCTATGCCATTAGGAACTGCACATTTTTTGGTACATCATATTCATGCATTTACAATTCATATGATGGTATTGATACTCCTAAAAGGTGTTATATTTGCTTGTAGCTTGCGATTGATCCCGAATAAAGAAAATATTGGTTTATAATTCCCTTGTGATGGCCTTGTAAGAGGGGTGACATGCCATGTATCCGCTTGGGATCATGTCTTCCTTGTATTAATTTGTATGTACAATGAAATTCTATAGTAATATCCCATTTCAGTTGGAAAATGCAACCATATTTTTGGGGAAGTATAAATGGTAAAGGAGTAGTAACTCATATCACAAAAGGAAATTTTGCATAAAGTTAGATTACCATTAATGGGTGGCTTCATGATTTCTTATAGGCGCAAGCATCCTAGGTAATAAAGTGTTATGGTTCCTCATTATCTACATATGATATTTTTTTTCTAGATGCTGTAAGCCCCCAATTTTGACCCTAAGATCCCTCACGTTATCCCATCATATGTATTGGCATTGGGATCACACCTTGGCATCCTCCTTACACCTCATTCATTGGGTTTGCATTGGGAGAGATCATCGAGCACATTTGATTGTATCATACTTTGTTTTTCATTATTTACTAACCAAAATACCAAAAATATGGCAATGCATGGTTTGTTGCTTTTGTAGGTAGTGTGTATGCTCACTTATGCTCTATCAAGCTCATATCTAGGGTTTGAGACCCTCAATGCAAGGATTTCAATCAAGATATAGTTCACATGGGCTCTAGGAATCATATATGGATCCCCTTGATCTTCACATATCATTTCGATTAAGAAATCATCAAGAGTTTGAAAGAAATCCTAATACATCTAGGTATCTTGTGTGACTTCTTCAATAAGTTTATTCAACAATTGATCAAATATATAAACACATTACATCATCTTCTGCATATATGCTCCTCCATGAGTCCCAAAATTCAAGAGAATATCAAGCTAGCAAGATGGTTCATGTTGGTTGCCAGAGAAAGTCAACTAGTCAAAACTGGGGTTCCCTAGACCCTATCTCCTACAAGTTTTGTCATATAAAATTGATTTTAAGAGAAAAGTTACTCAAAATGACATTCCAAACAACTTTCAGGTTAAAGTCTAGATCTAGTTTTGCATGGAAAGTCATTTTTTATGGTGAAAGATTATAGGTCATTTTGTTTGAACCCTAGTTTGGAGGTCAACTTCCCAAGACCATAACTTGCTCATTTTTTATGAGACGAAAGCCATTAAGATTCCATAATCAAATTCAAGATATCTACTTCAACTTTTATGTTTGGAGGAAGTTCAAATTCAACTTTCAAATGCATGTTCCAAGAGGAAACGATATAGGTCATTTTGGGCCATTACCATTGAATAAGTGATTTTCCTCAACTTTTAAAATGCATAACTCCTTCATTCCAAATCCAAATAAGGTTACATTTGTGACCAAATTATATAGGTTTGAAATAGATACAACTTTGATGAAGGAACTTTTCTCATTTGAAGTCCATAAAGAAAGTTATTATAGGTGGAAGAAGTGAACATTTGAGTTGGGACTTAGAAAATTTTCAAATATGCGATTTGCCAAACTTACACCTCAAACTTCATCATGATGCAAGCTTCAAATGAAAAAGTGTTCAACATGAAAGTTGTTCTCCTTGATCTCGCCTTTCTAAAAAGTCCAAGATCATCTCATTTGGATAAAGGATAAAGGACTCGCGCATGGGTGCAATATGAAGAACCATTTGGATGATTTCGACTTCCACTTTTCATACACACTTTCATGGCCTTGCGACATGATTTCAGCATGATTCTCACTCATTTTTGGACCTGAATACATCACTTGATAGGCCTATCACACGCCCATGAAAGCATGTAAAGGAAATTTCTCATTTTTGCCAAATTTGAAAGTGTGTGGAAATGAATCTCCTTGGCTATAAGTAAGACCCTCATTGCTCAAAATTAAGGACCTGATGCCCAAGCTTTGAACCTGCAATCCCAAACCCTCATCATTGAAGGATAATCTTGAAGGTTTTCTTTGAAAATCGAGTTTCAAATCTCAATCTGTTTTGAGATTGAAACTTCAAGAGTCCAGACCTCTTTTTGATCCTAATCACTTCCAACAAGCATCTGAAGCAAGGCCAAGCACAATTAGAATCAAGATCGTTCCAGTTTGAAGCTTCATTGAAGGTGAATTTTTCAGAAATTTCTTCTCTTTGATTCTGCATTAATTCTTCACCATCCTTTATGATTTTTGATTGTCTGAAGTCCTATCATGTAGGAAAGAAGATTGAGTTGCTTTGAGTTCAAATAGAAGCAACTTAGTTCATGATCCTCAAAATTTAAATCCCCGTATCTTTTTATATGCTTGAAATTGGAGAAAATTGAGGTCAGATTCGAACTCCTGAGCATTTTTTCTTTAAATCCATGCTTTTGTTTTTCATTTTGGTGATGGTTGACGGTGGACCAGTCCGGTAAGGTCCACCGGAGAAGAAGAACGGAGCCCTAGCTCCGGTGATGTGTTGTCACACATCTCCGCCACATGATCCGTTTGAAATGTTTTAATCTCACGCGTCCAATTTGATTACCAAGCTTGTATGCGCGTTGACTATGAACTATGGTGGATGATAAGCGCTTGGCCATCAGATCTGCCACCTCAATTAATGAGGGAGATCTGATAGCCTTTTTTTTTCTTTTTTTTATGTCTAATCCATTTATTTTGATTAATTCATATTAATTTCATTTTCAATCCAAAAAATATGGGACTTTCACCAAAAAAATTCAAATATTTTTCTTTTTCATTTTTTGAATTAAAATTATTTTTTGGATTAATTTAGATATTTTTCATGAATTAATTGTTTTTGTACATATTTTTAATTGTTCAAAAATTATTCTGACTTTTCAAAAATTATGATTTTTTTTGGCTAAGGTCCTTTGACCTTGTTTGACCTAGGATAAATCTCGTGGGCATTTATTTGGTGTTTTGAAGAGGTTTTAGGTTTTGACCAAACAAAATTTAATTTAAATGCATTTTTAATTTGATTTTTAATTGATTAATTGTGTAGAAATTATGTTGAGCCATTTTTATTGACTTGTGAAGTTTGACTATGTGTTTGGGCCTTGGTCAAGGTTGATTTGACTTTTGTTGGATTAGAATCATTGGATTTAGGGGATTGATAAAATGTACATTTCATCTTCCAAAATGAATGAATAATTTTAATTTGATAAAATTCCTCCCATGACCAATTTGTGTTTCTCTCATCTCCCCTCCCTCTTCATCTTCAATCTCATTCAGTCCCATGCTTTCCATTTACCAATGAAGTCTCAATATCCTAAGGCTAATTGGTTCATCAACAACCTTGTGTTAGATGAACCAATACAAGTATGAATGAGATAAGTCCATCCTTTGATCCTTTTTCTTTTTGTGTGTGGTATGTTTTAGGAGTATGGTTCATTATACCATATCTCAAACACGCATTAACACCAACATTTCTATTGCCCGACCTCAGATAGTTGTGACTTCTACATAAGTCCAATTACGATTGCTTAACATAGAGCTAAATTTTGACCCTAAAGGCATAACATTATAGTAAGGGAGATTTCAAGTCTCCCCCCTTTCATGGTATTGTGTGGAAACTTGGTCTTTTTTCCTTCATTTGGAAGATGTCTTGGTTCAAGGATCTATGCTTGTGAATAGAGGGTTCAATGTTCTTCAAAGAATGACTTAATCAATTGAAAATCAAAACATCACTAACATCTAATCAACTAATATTTGACTAACCTTTTATTATACTTGCTTTTATTTTTCAAGTCATTTACTTTATCCAATTAAAATTCAAGCCATTTACCATTTCATTTGTCATTTACATATCATTTATCTTGTTTATGTTTATGTCATTTTTCACTTTGCTCATTTGAGCCATATATTGTGAATGTATATATTTTTTTTTGTGTATTTTGTTTGTGTTTGTGGTCTTAGGACCTTAAAATACTTAGTAAACAACAAAAACCCTAAAAAATGCTTGTGTGGACTGTTGGATTTGATCTGAGTTTTCGAACTTAGAATTAGGCAACATTCCCTATTCAAAAGGACTTGGCCAATGCCAACATTTATGAGACCAAGTTATTGTGATTTGAGATTTTATATGATGTAAGTATATGTATCCACATTAATTCATATGCTACATGGTCTTGATGCAAATGTTACTTTTAACTTGTGTCTAATGCCTTATTCTGAGCTAATTAAGGAGTATGTCATCTGATACATGAGAAGAAAAAGAAGACTGTTAGCTGTGAAGTTTCTTGCTTGGATGTGGCTATCTTTATTTGATGCCTTGCTCTCCATATTGCTAATTTCTTATTGATATTGCTTGATTCAAAAGTCCAAAGGGAAAGTGGGTTTTCTATATGACATTTTTGTCTGTTGGATTGCATCCCATTGGTCATATCTTTTCAACTCTTAACTTTTAATTTTATGCTTAGGATTAGTCTCTTCATCTCCTCCCACTTCTTAAATTTCAAAATCTCTCCCCCCTTTCAAAAACTTTCTTTGCTTGTGATTTCAAAACTTAGACTTTATTGCAAATTAGAAACTTAGGTCTTATGCCATTGCATTTTAAAACTCTTTTCTTAATCAAATTTGTAAATGAACTTAACCATATTGACTTAAAAATTTGAAAAGACAAAAAGAAATAACACTCATTCAAACTCTTTTGGGCCTTTGTGCCTCTTTTAAATTTAAATTTTTGATTAAAATCAATCCACTCATTTTAAAATTGACACCACGAACTACGAGGTTTTGATCCCTCATTTTTATGTTGGTACGTAGGGACAAGTCTGAAGGTCTTGTCAAACACAAAAATATAATTAATGAATTCTTTTCTCATCCCCACACTCTATTTGGTGCAAACATCTTTTATACCAAAAACATATACACACATAAAAAAGGGCTCCCTAGGAGTACCTAGGACACTTTGGGTGCTAACATCTTCCCTTTATGTAACCAACCCCCTTACATGTAATCTCTGGAATTTTATTATTTTTGATTTGAAAACTTCTTATCTTTGGGTTTTGTTCGTACTTTTCCCTTTTCCTTTGGAAACAATAAATCTGCGGTGGCGACTCTGGTTTTATTGACGTTAAGTTTATCCATTGCTTAATAGTCTTGAATTTACCGCTACAGAAATTAAGTGGCGACTTTGCTAGGGAGTAGTCCTCAGTGGGTTTAGCCTACTTTTTTATGTGTATATAATTGTATATTTTATGTTTGTATACTTGTTTGTGTGATATAACCTGCTTGTTGTGCTTGGTGATCTCTGAGTGGTGAGATAAGTTCTAACCCGAACTTGAGTGCAATTAAGATAGAAGGATGGTGTAGTCATCTTCAAGTTGTGTGGAGTAGTCCTTAACATGTCGACTTGATACCCATCTACTCAATGGAGACCCTTTTGGAGTTATTGATGTCACACAAGTTATTTGTGGTTAGGAATTACTTTCTCTGATTTGGGGTCCGAGAAGCTGAGGACCGTAGAACATTTAACCCATCTTGGCCTATTTAGGATGTAGTGCGGAGACTGTTCAGGTGTAGACTTGATAATAGTTGTTACGCGATACTACACTCAGACGAGTTTCTCTTGAGAATATTATGGGTTGATAAGTCAGTCACCATAACCTATAATATCCGATAGATGGAATTAAGACTCTGGGAACTTTTTACAACATGATCTACAGGTTTTTTATCCTTAGTACACTCCTTTGGGATTGTTCTTAACCTGACTCCATGCTCGTGACCCACAACAAACCCTTTAATTCTTGGTTGATCCAATCAAGTCTTGTCAATATCAATGGAACTTAGGTGTTGATAAGGTGAAAACCATTATCCACCAAAATGGATGATTGATCTTGACAATAACTTGATTCATCCCTTGACCTTTGTTTTCCTTGTGTGTGATCCCTTATTTGTGATTGTTGCATTTCTGAATTCATGCATATCATAACATTCATCACACGAAAAATAACTTCAAGGAACTAAGGTTTTATTTGCAAATATTTTCAGACCATGGATTATGGATGAAGGAACACTAAGAAGTACAATTTCAGATGTCCAAATTTGAAAGAACTAAGGAAGCTATCATCTTTTGGATTAGATCCCTTGGATTTCAAGCAACATCATGGAAAGCTTCTATCTGTGTTATCTACTGACGTGGTTGAAAGACTCTTGAGTGTGTTGGTTCAGTTTTATGATCCTCTCTACTATTGCTTCACTTTTCTCGATTTTGAGCTTGTGCCTATGTTAGAGGAGTATGCCCATCTATTGGGAATACCTGTTTCTGACAAGGTGCCTTTTAGTGGATTGGAGGAGATTCCCAGATCTCATATTATAGCTTAAGCTCTTCATCTGAAGAAGTCTGAGATTGAGGCTCATTGGGTAAAGAAAGGAGGAATATTCGGGTTAACTTATGAGTTTCTCATAAGGAAAGCTACTGTCTTTGCTCAAGACATTAGTGTGGATGCTTTTGAAGCCAACTTTGTGTTTCTCATCTATGGTGTGGCTTTGTTCCCCAACATTGACGGTTTTGTTGATGCTAACGCCATTAAAGTCTTCTTGATTGGGAATCATGTGCCTACTCTGTTGGGTGATATGTACTACTCTTTGAATTTGAGGAATTCCAAAGGTGGTGGGACTATTGTAAGATGTGTTCCTCTTCTGTACAAGTGGTTTATTTCGCACTTACCTTAGACGCCTGCTTTTATGGAAAACAAGCAATGTCTACGGTGGTCTCACAGACTTATGTCCCTCACTAATGATGATATTGTTTGGTATAATTCTGCATTGAGTAGTGTTGATATTATTGATAGTTGTGGTGAATTCTCTAATTTACCCCTCATTGGTACACAAGGAGGAATTAACTACAATCCTGCTTTGGCTCATTGTCAACATGGGTTCCCCTTGAGAGACAAACCTAATAACACTCAGTTAAAAGGTCTTTTCTATCAAGAGGGTAAAGATCCCCAACATTTGAAGTAGAAGATGATACATGCTTGGCATAATGTGTATAGGAAAGGAAGATCTGAGCTTAGTCCGTGCAACTGTGTAGCTTTGGAAGCTTACACTACTTAGGTGAAGAAGAGAGCTTTGGAATTAAAGATGTCGTATTCTTGTGAGAGACCTATGTCTATGGTTGTGGCTGACCCATCAACTCTCCCTAACCAAAATGTAGAGGAGTTGGAAGACGCACTCGCCAAGATGAAGCAAGAGAAAGATATGTGGGAAGAGTGGTTCCATGCTTTAAGCCGAAAAAATGAGGAGTTGCAGCTTGAGTCTAAGGACAAAGATGCGCTTATTGAACTTATTGAAGACCGAGTAGTGAAGAGATAGAGAGAGCCAGAGGATCCATCTTCCTCTAGTATGCCTCAGCCTTCCGAAGCTTGGAAGAAGATTGTTGATCAACTTGTCCTCGAGAAGGCTTAGATGAAGACATCTTTTGAGTCCGAGATTCGACGCATCCGAAGGAAGTACGCGCCCGCAACCAGATCATCTGACATTGTTGCTAAGGGATCCTTAGGATGATTAGTTTCCTTTTCTCTTGTATTTGTATTTTGGGTTTATGAAATTGTACTCAGTGTAATCCTTCTAAATTTTATGAATAAAAGAGATTTTTATGTTCAATCTAATTGTTATTATTGTTATTATTTAATATTTGCAAATATAACTTTGTATGTTACTTGAAATTAAAAAAACAAAAACATTGCATTTCATGCATCATTTGCATAACAGGTTTTCTTCTACCAGATGTCTTATCGGTTATTCTTCTGTGATTCAGCAAAGCTGACTCACCGATACAACACTCGCATCAATCAACCCAAAATTATGGAGCATTTGGAACAAGAGAACCGAGAACTGAAGGATGAGATGGCGTGTCTGACTGCTATGATGGAGTCTGTTCTTGCTGCGCAGAATCAGTCTTCACCAACTCCTGCAACCCCTCCTGCTCAGAGGAATGTCATCTTAGAGGTTGCTACCTCAACCATGCCTGTTGCTGCTACTCAATCTGGTCCATCTATTCCTTCCAGATTCTCGTGGGGGATGCCACCGAATTTCATGCCTGAAGGGTTTTCACCCACATTTGCTTCTACGCTAGCATCTAGCCCGCTCATGTCTGTGCTGCCTCCAGTTGTTCATACCTTGCCTCGTGTTGAGGACACCATCTACCATTTTGAGCCGTCTGAGGGCCTAGATGTTTATGAGAAGATGGATGAAATGAAGGATCAGTTCCTTGAGTTGCACAAGGAGTTGAAGACGTTGAGAGGAAAAGACTTGTTTGGGAAGAGTGTTGCTGAACTTTGCCTAGTGCCAAATGTGAAGATCCCGATGAAGTTCAAAGTCCCTGACTTTGAAAAGTATAAGGGAAGTACTTGTCCACTTAGCCACCTTGTTATGTATGCCAAAAAAATGTCAACTCAAATTGATAATGATCATTTATTGATTCACCACTTTCAAGGCAGTTTGATTGGTGCCGCTTTGAAATGGTACATGGGGCTAGACAGTGCAAGTGTCCGTATGTTCAATGTTTTGGGTGAAGCTTTTGTGAAATAGTACAAGTATAATATGTACATGGAACCTAATAGAGACCAACTGAGGTCTATGTCTCAGAAGGAGAAAGAGACGTTTAAAGAGTATGCCAAAAGGTGGAGAGAGATTGTTGCTCAAATTAATCCTCTGTTGGAAGAGAAAAAGATGACAAAGATTTTTCTAAATACCCTGAGTTCGTTTTATTACGAATGAATGATATCTAGTGCCCCCAATGATTTTACCGAGATGGTAAACATGGGGATGGGGTTAGAGGAAGGAGTCCAAGAGGGACGTATGTCTATGGAAGAGGTATAAACTAGTAAGAAATATGAGAATGGTTTTGCCAGAAAGAAGGAAGGGGAAACCAATGCAGTATCTGTAGGGAGGAAGAGGAGGCCTCATGTTAGAAGAAATCCGCAACAACGTCACCATCAACATCAAGTCTCCTTAGTTATTTCAGTATTTCCAAACAATCAATCAGTGCCAATTCAACAACAACGTCAACAACAACCGCAATAAAGAAACAACTACAACAACAACAACAATAATCAACAACCAAGTTTAGAGAGGAAGAAGGTCTCTTTTGACCCTATTCCTATGTCATAAGTCGAACTCTACCCGTCTTTGGTTCTCAAAAACCTACTTCAACCAAGAAATCCACCGCAAATTCCAGAACCACTTCCATGGTGGTATAAGCCTGAACTTCGTTATGCCTTCCATCAAGGAGCTCCCGACTATGACATTGAGAACTGTTACCCGTTGAAGTATGAGGTACAAAAGCTTGTGAAGAGTGGGATGATGTCCTTTGAGGACCGTGCGCTGAATGTAAAAACCAATCCATTGATCGCTCATGGTAATCCCTCTATCAACATGGTAGATGGTTGTCCTGGGGAGTTCAAAATTTATGACGTCCGCTTTATCAGAAGGTCCTTGGTAACGATGCATAAGGACATTTTCCTAGTTAGTGAATGTGAACATGACCATGATGGTTGTGCAATCTGTAGTGTGAACCCTCGAGGATGTGTCATTGTCAAGAGGGATATTCAAAGGCTAATGGACAGAGGGCTTATTAAGATTTTTCAGTCCCGTCATTTGGGTGATGATGTGAATTTGATTATTCCTGTGTTTAAGACCCCGAAGCGGGTAGTGATTCAGTTTGATAGTAGCAGTAGCAACAACGTCAACTGATTGGTATCACCATTAGTGATACGGTTAGCAGGCCCCATCCCGTATGCATCCGATAGAGCTGTTCCTTATCAGTATAATGCTTCAGTGGTGGAGAATGGTCAAGAGGTTCCATTGCCTACGGCAAATTCTGTTGTGAATATAGCTGATATTTTGAAGGTGACTCGTAGCGGTCGTGTTTTTGGTCCAGTATTTCCAAAGGATGTAGAAGAAACTACAGTCAATAAGAAAGTTGATGTACCTGCAATGAACCCAGTTAGTGCTCCAATGTGTCAGGCTGGCGAATCCAGCAAATTGAAGCCTAATGATGATGATGAAGTATTAAGATTTATCAAGAAGAGTGAATTTAATATGGTGGAGCAGTTGCTCCAAACCCCATCGAAGATTTCAGTGTTGTCTCTACTGATGAATTCTGAAGCGCACAGAGAAGCATTGCAAAAAATGTGGGAGCAAGCCTACGTTGAGCACGACGTTACTGTGGATCAGTTTGACCATATTGTGGCTAACATTACTTCTTGCAACAATTTATGTTTTTGTGATGAAGAGATTCCTGAGGAAGGCAGAAATCACAATCTGGCACTACATATTTCAATGAATTGCAAGGAGGATGCATTGTCCAATGTGTTGGTTGATATCGGTACTTCTCTGAATGTACTCCTTAAATCAACTATATCCAAATTATCCTATCAAGGCTCCCCGATGAGGTATAGTGGTGTGATTGTTAAAGCTTTTGATGGTTCTCGCAAGACCGTAATTGGAGAAGTGGACCTTCTAGTGAAGATAGACCCGAGTGATTTTCAAATTACTTTTCAAGTAATGGATATCCACTCGGCCTATAACTGCTTATTGGGAAGGTCGTGGATTCATGAGGCTGGAGTTGTAATGTCAACTCTACACCATAAATTGAAATTTGTGAAGAATGGCAAGCTTGTCATTGTTGGTGGAGAGAAAGCGCTCTTAGTGTGAAATTCTAGTTATCAGACTTTAGATGTCACACGGGTTGTTATGACATCCAATTCTGCACAGACAAGAATTATGCAGAACTTAACAGTAAGTGCAGTAAATAACACAAGTAATTGTTTACCTAGTTCAGTCCAACATGACCTACATCTGGGGGCTACCAAGCCAGGGAGGAAATCCACTATCAGTAGTATTAATTCAAAGCTAAACTCACCCGTTTACAACTTGTCACTTAATCCCTACCCAATGCAATTTCAATCTTACTCTAAGATCAGAGGTCCTACTCACTCCCCCTCAATCACCTCAGTGATTACTACCTTTAATCAACATTAAAGACAACTTTGAAGTCACACTTCAAACAACTCTTGATTGTGCTTAACAGCTTTAATCAAGATACACAGCACTCACGCTTAAAAGCTTTGAGCGACACAACACTTACAACTCAATGAACACCCTATACCAAAATAATCATCAACGTGATAATGGCTTGGCTTACAAGATATGTCTAATACAAGACTCACACAAATACAGCAGTGAAGTATGATGGACACACTTAATCTTCACGCCTCAAAATCCCCAAAACTGAATGAAGGAACGACTTCCTTTTATATTGCAGTACCTGGGCTTTTGCACTTGTATTCTCCTGAATTTAAGGTCACACGAGTTCCCATAAATTCAATATCTAGGTTACTAACAAATAGGCTATTTGTTAGGTTCATTAAATGTAGCTTGGTTGTTGATTTCCTGGATTTTCTCTCAGCTGTTGAATCCCTGAAGAATAGCCTGAGAAAAAACTGAAACAGAAAACTGAACAACCTACAATTTAGCATATGCTGTCAGGAATGAATGTCACGACATTCAGCTTGACATCAAGGATCATATGCTGAGTCTGTTTTTCTAGAAAACAGACTGTACAATTTTGCTGACCTATACATGACCAAAATGACCATACTACAGTAACAACTTACATTAATAAATGTCAAAGTATCCAATTTGACATTTACACATTTGGCCTTAAGTTAGTTTTGTTATCCTCTTGGAGAATAAACTAAGAAACATACTGAAGTGTAGCAGAACACCACTCTGTCTATTATTCAGTATATACTGTCCATGATGAATGTCATAACATCCAGTTTGACATTCATACAGTAGGCCTTATGCCAGGTCTGGTTTTTCCTTGATAACCAGACTGCAAATGAATACTGAGCTCTAACAGAACACCAACTGTTCTATTCCTCAGTATCTGCTGACAGGGATGAATGTCACAGTATCCAGTTTGACATTCAATAAATCCTGTATTAGCTAATCCTGCAGTAACTGCTCAAGTGTGTCATGACATCAGTCAAGACATCAGAGTACAGTTAGATATTCTAACCTACAATGCAGTCACACATACACACCATGTCATGACATCAGTCAAGACATTAGAGTCCAGCCAGTGTTTTACCATATAATGCAGCCAATTAAACACCTACATAGTGAGACATCTGTCATCTTTTACGTATGTGGAAGCTGAGGAGGAGGTTGAGACTCCGTTCCAAGCTCTATCTATTACTAAAATGAAGAAAATTAGGGCGCCCATATCTTCTTTCAAAGATGCTCAAAAAGTTATTGAGGCAGGCAGTACAGATCAGTGGGCCGAATGGTAGAAGTCTGCGAGAACAAGAATAAAGCCAGATTGGGATTCCAGCAAGGGCCGTTTAATGTCAAAGTTGAATAAGTGCAACCGAGTTTCCGTAGCTGAGGGTTCATCCATGGTAATGAACAACACTCAGCAGTTGTGATCGAGGGTGATGAAGATGAAGACTGTGCAACTTTGTGACGTATGGCAAGACTTGCAACAATTGGGTTGCTGTTGATATTCCTGTTATTGTTCATCACTCTAAGTAATTTCTTTTTTCATTGTTTTAAGAAAAATCCTTCTCCTATGCCTAAGGAAGAAGTGAACATTGTCATGCATTTTCAATTATCATCAATAAAATACAATTCTATTCATCCTCATTTATGATGTTTTATTTTTATTTTTTGCTTTTCTGAAAATGGTAATCACAAAAAATATAAAAAAGTAAATAATAATTGTCCATATGCATAATATTTGGTCACAATTCACTTCTCTAAAATCAAAATATCAAATCATTATGCAGGTTGGTTTCCAAACCCATTGAATACAATGATCCTACTCCCTCTCCAAACTTTGAATTCCCTATTTTTGAGGATGAGGAAGAAATTGATGAAGAAGTATCTGATGAATTATCTCGTTTGCTTGAACACGAGGAAAAAGCCATTCAGCCGTCTGAGGAACAAATTGAGTTAGTCAACTTGGGTTCCGAAGATGATGTGAAGGAAGTCAAGATTGGGTCTCAATTGTGTCCAGAGGTTAAGAAGGGGTTGATTGATCTTCTCTGAGAGTATTCATATGTGTTTGCTTGGTCCTATCAAGACATGCCTGATTTGGATTCTGAGATTGTGGAGCATAGATTATCGTTGAAGCCACATTGCCCACCAGTCAAGCAGAAGTTGATGAGGACTCATCCTGATATGGCAGTGAAGATCAAAGAAGAATTGCAAAAGCAGATCGATGTCGGTTTCCTTGTTACCAATGAGTATCCGCAATGGGTGGCCAATATTGTGCCTATTCCGAAGAAGGATGGAAAAGTTCACATGTGTATCGATAATGGAGATTTGAACAAAGCTAGTCCAAAAGATGATTTCCCTCTGCCATACATTGATATGTTAGTAGACAATACAACTAAATTCAAAGTATTTTCATTTATGAACAAATTTTCCGGTTATAATCAAATCAAGATGGTACCCGAAGATACGGAGAAGACCACATTCATTACGCCCTGGGGAATATTCTGTTATAGAGTGAGGCCTTTCGGTTTAAAGAATGCTGGTGCAACATACCAGAGAGCTATGACTACTCTTTTTCATGATATGATGCATAAAGAGATCGAAGTCTATGTTGATGACATGATTTCCAAATCTAGTGATGAAGAAGAACATGTTGAGCATTCATTGAAGTTATTCCAGCGTTTGAGGAAGTACAGACTCTGCTTGAATCCCAATAAATGTACTTTTGGTGTTCGTTCTAGTAAGTTGTTGGGCTTTATTGTCAGTGAGAAGGGTATTAAAGTTGATCCTGCCAAGGCCAAAGCAATATAAGAAATGCCTGCACCCTAAACTGAGAAGCAAGTCAGAGGTTTTCTCGGCCGCTTGAATTATTTCTCAAGATTCATATCGCATATGACTGCCACGTGTGCGCCTATATTCAAGCTTCTTCGGAAATACCAGTCTTGTTATTGGACCGAGGATTTCCAGAAAGATTTTGACAGTATCAAAGAATATCTACTTGAGCCTCCGATTCTGTCTCCGCCTGTTGAAGGAAGACCCTTGATCATGTATTGGATTGTGCTTGATGAGAGTATGTGTTGTGTTCTTGGTCAACAAGATGAAATTGGAAAGAAATAATATGATATTTACTACCTCAGTAATAAGTTCACCGACTGTGAGACTCAATATTCTATGCTTGAAAAGACTTGTGGCGCATTGGCTTGGGCTGCTAAGCGTCTACGACAGTATATGTTAAATCATACTACTTGGTTGATATCTAAAATGGATCCAATAAAGTATATTTTTGAGAAGCCTGCTTTAACTGAGAGGATTTCCCGTTGGCAGATGTTGTTATCCGAGTATGATATTAAATACCGATCTCAAAAAACGATTAAAGGTAGTGTCTTGACTAACCATTTGGCTCACCAACCAATTGAAGATTATCAGTCAGTGCAATATGATTTTCCTGACGAAGAGATCATGTACTTAAAAATGAAAGATTGTGATTTGAACCATTGCTTGAAGAAGGACCAGAACCTGGTTCCCGTTGGGGCATGGTATTTAATGGAGCTATTAATCAGTATGGTAGTGGCATCAGGGCAGTGGTTATTACTCCTCAAGGCACTTATTTTCCATTTACAGCTACATTGACTTTCAAGTGTACAAACAATATAGCTGAGTATAAAGCTTGCATTATGGGGCTTGAAGAAGCGATTGATCACATAATCAACTATATTGACGTCTATGGAGATTCAATTTTGGTTGTGAATCAGACCAAAGGTGAATGGGAGACGAATCAACCCAGTTTGATACCGTATAGAGATTATGCGAGGAGGATTTCAACTTTCTTTACAAAGGTTGAGTTTCATCATATCCCTCGAGATGAGAACCGGATGGCAAATGCTCTTGCGACGTTGGCTTCAATAATTATGGTAAAATTTTGGAATGAGGTTCCTAATTTGACTGTGATACGTCTTGATAGGCCAGCTTAGGTGTTTGCTATTGAAGAAATCAAAGATGAAAAGTTGCGGTACTTTGATGTCAAATGTTTCCTCCAAAGTTATATTTACCCACCTGGGGCATCTTTGAAAGAAAATAAGACTTTGAGGAGATTAGCTGGAAACTTCTACTTGAATGGTGATGTGCTTTACAAGAGAAATTTCGATATGGTTCTACTCAGATGCGTGGATAGACACGAAGCAAACTTATTGATGACTGAAGTCCATGAAGTTTCCTTTGGTACTCATTCCAATGGACATGCTATGGCTAAGAAGATTTTGAGAGCATGTTACTATTGGCTGACAATTGAATCTGACTGTTGCAAATTTGTGAAGAAATGCCACAAGTGTCAAATTTATGCAGATAAGATTCATGTTCCTTCGACATTGCTGAATGTCATTTCCTTTCCATGGCCCTTTTCCATGTGGGGAATTGATATGATTGGCATGATTGAGCCCAAAGATTCAAATGAACATCGTTTCATTCTGGTGGCTATTGACTACTTCACAAAATGGGTAGAAGCAGCATCGTATGCGAATGTGACCAAGCAAGTTGTTGTGAGGTTTATCAAGAATCAAATTATATGTCGGAATGGTGTGCCAAGTAAGATCATTACTGACAATGGATCAAACTTGAACAATAATATGGTTGAAGCTCTTTGTAAAGACTTCAAGATTGCACATCATAATTCTTCTCCTTACAGACCTAAGATGAATGGGGCTATTGAAGTTGCAAATAAGAACATCAAGAAGATCATTAAGAAGATGGTTGTGACGTACAAAGATTGGCATGAGATGCTCCCATTTACTTTGCATGGATACCGTACATCCATCCGCACTTCAACAGGGGTAACCCCTTTCTCACTTGTTTATGGCATGGAAGTTGTGCTCCTAATAGAGGTGGAGATCCAAGTTGACTAAAGCTGAATGGTGTCATACCAGGTATGACCAGCTGAATTTGTTTGAAGATAAGAGGTTGACTGCCATGTGTCATGGTCAGTTATATCAGCAGAGAATGAAGAAGGCATTTGATAAGAAGGTCAGACCCTGTGTGTTTAGAGAAGGTGACCTTGTGCTCAAGAATATTCTATCTTTAAAACGTGATACTAGGGGCAAATGGACTCCTAATTATGAAGGCCCATATGTTGTTGAGAGCCTTTTCAGGAGGTGCTTTGATTCTTACAACTATGGATTGTAAAGAGTTTACGTGACCTGTGAATGTCGATGCAGTCAAGAAATACTTTGCCTAAAAATAAAATAACAACTCGCTAAGTTGAAAATCTGAAAGGGCGACTTAGGCAAAAATGAGTGTCTCAGTGGATTGAAAACCCGAAAGGACGATCCAGGCAAAAGTTAGAGACATAAAAAAGAAAAATTTATCTCGATAAATTGAGTACCCCACTTGGGGAAATTTATGCAAAAAATAGGGATTATGGCCAGTAACTGCATTCGTTTAATCTCTAGTCTTGAAAATATCCTTGAGCAAATCATCTGATTCTGATGCATCATTTTTAACCGAAGCCGAGAGCAGAGTGGATATTGAAGTTGGTAGAAGGATTAGTGGTCATTGTATTCGATGTAGCCCTTTTCCGTGTAAATTACCATTTTTCAACTTTTGTAAAGATTCTATGGAATCTTGTCATTTACAGGCTACCATTCTATTAAATAAAGTTGAGCTGTTTATCCAATTGTTTCTACTCTTATTTATCTTTCAGCCAAATAGAATTAAATTTTTAGGATGGTAATTTTAAAAAATCAATAAAAATCAAAATAATTTTTCTTAAAATAATGAAAGAAATTACTTTTAAAGAGCAATTGATTCCAGTAAGGAATATCAACAGCAGTCTGAGAACAGGCAAGTCTTAGAAGTGTGAAGCTTTGTTGGTCCTCCCCAAGCAATTGGTTTGGTCATTTTTTACCCTTCTGTAGCGGTAAATTCATGATCATCAAGCTATGGATAAGCAAGACATCAAATAACAAGAGTCGCCACCGCGCTTTTATTGTTTCCAAGGGAAAACGGAAAAAGTACGAACAAAACCCAAAAGTAAGAAGTTTTCAAATCAAAACTAATAAAATGTCAGAGATTACAAGTAATGGGGTTGGTTACACAGAGGGAAGGTGTTAGCACCCAAAGTATCCTAGGTACTCCTAGGAAGCCCTTTTTTGTGTGCATATGTGTTTTGTACAAAAATGTGTTTACAAACAAATAGAGTGAGGGGATGAGAAAAGAATTCATTAATTATATTTTTTTGTTTGACAAGACCTTCGAACTTGTGCCTACGTACCAACATAAAAATGAGGGATGCTTTGTTTTTAACAACATTATGTTTGAAAGGCACAAAGGCCTGAAAATGGTTTAAATGAGTTAGTTCTTTTTTGGATTTTGAAAGTTTAGGTCAAGTATAGTTAAGTCTATTTACAAGTTTGATTAAGAAAAGAAGTTTGAAAATGCAATGGCATAAGGCAAAAGTTTCTAGTTTGCAAAGTGGTCAAAATTTAGAAAATAACAAGGTTAAACAAATAAGTTTTTTGAAAGGAGGAAGAGATTTTGAAATTAAAGAAATGGGGAGGAGATGAAGAGACTAATCCTATGCACAAAATTAAAAGTTAAAAGTTGAAAAGATCTGACCGATGGGTAGTGTCGCATCACGCGAAAAACCGGCGGGAAAACAAGAACAACAGAGCCGCCACCGTGCGTTATTTATCCCAGAAGAGGAAAAGGAAACGCTCAGAGTAAACCTGGAAAAGACGTGGTCTCGCGACCAAAGAGAATGGGATCGGGAGTCGGTTATGCGAAGGGAAGGTATTAGCACCCCTACGCATCCGTCGTACTCGACGGGATCCACGCACAATAGGAAGGAAAATGGTTGCTAAAACACTGCTCACACACTCACACAAACTGGCTGAAAGAGACACAAGAAAACAGACAAGACTGACTCGGCAGGATATCGCATCCTGGGCCTACTTAGTCTATCAGGCATAGACATCAGAGTCGAAGTAGTTCGGACAGGGGAAACGACACATGCTCGCTAGGATGTCGCATCCTATGCATACGTATCTCCTTTGGACGAAGGAGAATCAGAGCATTCGTAGCTCGACTAACACGCACACAAACAAACACACAAAGGCAAACGTGGAGCCCGAATGCCAATCACTGGACTTACATCAGCATCCGAACCAACAAACACACACAGAGGGGTTGAAGACAAAAAGGTTGAAAAAGAAAAAAGGGCGCCCGGAGAGATCAGCTCATCTCCTGCCTACGTACTTCATCTGGTATGAAGATCAGGGCGACGTAGTTCCCCTACGCAGGGAAAAAGGACTAGCCTAACCAGATAACAGAGGGAGACACAACACTAGGGAGACTACGACTCGAGCCTAGATGTTGTCATGCAAAGTCGTCCCTAAGTTAAGGTTTCTAGCTAACTTGCACAGGAAGCAAGCCTATCCTAAACATGACTTGCACAGGAAGCAAGCCACACCTAACCTAACTTGCACAGGAAGCAAGGGTCTCGATTGCAACTAGGGCAAGAGAAAGGGGAGGTCTCAATCGCAACGAGGGCGAGAGAAAAGAATTAGTGTTAGTTGTTAGTCAAACTCGACAAGACATCGCATCTCGTGCCTACGTATCTCACATGAACATGAGAATCAGAGTTGCCGTAGTTCGGCTAAACTATTCTTGTTGGTTTGTGTTTTTTAAGTGGACAACGTCACTGCACAATCTACCTGATGCTCGACCTTTGGAGACTTACTCACCTGTAGTAGAAGGAGTTAACGTATCCTTAAGAGGGGATAGTGTTTGTTTGTGTTTTAAGAAAGCTCAAGCAAGAAAGGAAGTCCTATACGAAGGAACCGTGCTACCTTAATTGTCATGCAAAACGAGACTACGCGGAGTCTAACAAACCTAGGGGATACAATCACACCACACAAGCACATACAGCATGAAATAAACACACCAACAAGGGGCTCAAACATCAAGGCTAGGTTTTAGTCGAGGGGTCATATCAACCTCAACAAACAAACCACTGGAACTGGGTAGTGTTAGCTCTTAACCTTGCCATTGAGGGGCTAAGGTGAAGCAGATGAAAGGTGAGTGAAGATGAGACTTCACAGCTCTTATCCCTGGCCTGGGAGAGCTTAAGACAAGAATGTGTGGGTTCAGAAGGTGGGAACCCTTCTACACATTTGATACTGACTCAACTGTACAATTGTACAAGATCTTGGGTTTGTATCTGCAATGCATCAACACAGTGGTGTGAGCAAAGCAGATGACACACAGAATAGCAGGGGATAGGTTGCATATCCCTTGGGTTCTGCCAATTGCCTCTTCACTTAGGAGGTCTTTGACTATGTACAAGGACAAGATTTAAACATACACAAACATTGCCTCTTAAGGAGGACTTCAGACAGTTGCCTGGCCAAGTAACAGGCCAGGTCTTCCAGACTACATGAAGTTAGGAAGTTATACCTCAATGCAAATTGCTTATACAAGCAAAGCAAAGCAAAAGTTCACAAGGAACTGAGCAACTAAAAGCACCTGAAATAGTCAAGCAGACATTAGTATGCAACTTCAAAACAAAGCAAAAGGAAACAGACATCAACAGTTAATCATAAGCAAGTGAATGTGCAAGGCATAAGGCTCAAGGCATGTGAGCCAAGCCACCTACAAAACAAACAAGTTAGTCAATGATTTTCAAGCAAGCTCAATCAAAAGAATTGGTCTCATTGGTCATTTGTTGGTCAACCTGAAAACATGAGCTCAAAGGTGAGTAACAGGACCACTAGGGCAAGCCTAGGGTCAAAATGGGATGAAAAGATCAAAACAGCAAAGGTCAAGTATCCAAAATCATGTTCAAACAATCAAGAAACAATACCAATTGGTTTCACACTCATATCAATCATCATCATCATTTCATGAACAAGTTAGGTCAAAGCATGGCATTTAGAAGCTCATAGAAGTCAACAGCAAGACTTGAATCAAAACCAATCTCAAACATTTCCAAAAATCATCAAATAAATCATGATCAATCAAAACCCACAGCAAGGTAAGCATGTCAAATTTCATCTCATTTGGACAAGTGGAAAGCAGTCAATGAAAATCAGAAAGTCAAAGCAATTTTGAACATGCTCAAAGAAGTCAACCAAACATGCATCAACTTAGAAAAATCATAAGTCAGAGATGGTGTATGATAAATGAATGGGACTAAAACCATGGCAAAGCTTAGGATGTCTAGTTATCTCATGTAAAATTTCATGTCCATCTAATAAAGTATGAGGATTTCACAAATGAAATGGCAACATGCATCACATAAGGTCAACATTTTGGTCAAACAGGGGAGAAAATCTCAAACAAATGGAAAATGCCATGAACAATTCCACAAAAAATCACATACAAACTAGACATACAAGAGTAGGTTCATGCAAAAAATCAGATCAATTGGAGGTCAAGAAGCATGGTATCAAAAATCAACAAGTTGCACATCAATGGTGTGACACAAATTGTCACACCCTACTTCAAAAATTCACAACTCACAAACCAAATAAGATAAATTCATGATCTTTACATCAAAATAAACATGAATGAGTCTAGTTTGAGCACAAAAAATTTCAGGGCCATTGGATAATGCATCACAATTTCACAAAGGATTTGGCAAGATGTACAAAAATTGGGCACATGAACAAAACCCTAATGCCATTTAAAATCCAATGATCATAAAAATCTGGAAAAAATTTGATAAAAAAGTAGAGATCATGATGAAGATGATGCAAAAATTCCCATGAGAATTGGACTTAAAATGAACGATCTATGAATTTTGCAAGTTGAGCAAATCAAATGAAATAAAATGATAAAATAAATGAATTAAATCAAATTAATAAGGACCGGATGGCATTTTGGTAAATAGGGGATTCATTTAGCAAAACGCAGCGTACAGAGCACGGCCAGGGAAATGTTCTCATTGGTCATTATGAAGGAACAGTGGTCATGCAACGTGAACAGTTCAGATTTTCTGGGCAAGGCATGAAGATAAGCTAGGGTTTATGTACAGTATGCATGCTCATCTTCCCCAAATCGAGCTCATCAAAAATTTTCCCAGAATTCTCAATTGAATACATCAAACGACTCAGCAAACAACCAATAACATGAATCCAACAATAATTTTCATTAAAACACAACGATACTCATGAATCGAACAAGAATGAAAATCATCATCAAACTTCATTTCAGCATAACTCCATAAATATCCAACCAAATCAAGTGATTCAAAGCTTAAAATACTCAGGAACAAAAGATCTACACAGTACATATCATGGTTTTGAGAAATTAGGGATTCGAAAATTTACTTGATTCTGAAGAAAGGAATGCAGCAGTGGTTGTTTTGATGTTATGAGCTCAAACAGATGTAGACTTATGCTCCAAATGATGAACGGTGAAGATGCTTTGGCTCAATGAAGCTTGTTCTTGCTCGACACCAGTTCTTCCATGGATGATGTTTTGAAGAACAGTTGGGCAAAGGCTGGTTATAGATGGAGAAACAGTGCTACAAGGAGCTCACAATGATGTTTGGATGATGAAACAACAAAGGATGGCTCGTGTTCTCTTGAGGGTTTTTGCAGATTTTGAAAATGGGAGAAAAATGGATTTGAGAGAGTGAGTGAATTTTCTGTGTTTGTGTGGCTGCTAGGGCTTTGGCAAGGCAGAAAAAGAACTCTTATATGTCTGTTTAATGTTTAATCCATGTATGCTAATCATGCTTAGCTTAAATGAATCAATTTGCTAAGTTGCCAAATTTGTCCATATGGTGGGGTGTAGTGGTAGGAGCACGAATTTGGGCCTTGTAGCAAGTCACAAATGACATTTCAAAACAATTCCAATTGGCCATTCTGATTGAAAATGCTTAATTCACAATTCCACTTTTGCACCACACTTGAAATTTAAACATGATAGTGAAAAAATGCCATTTTGATCCATAGAGTTTTGGTACATGAAGGTCACATTTTTGGAAAGAGGAGATTAAATATGACTTGTTGGAAAAAACCTCACCAAATTTGGCCAAATGGTTTGAGAGATATGGCCTTTTGAAGTTCAAGAAAATTTGAAAATGAATTGATCATATCTTGCCAACCATACATGGGAATTGAGAGTTCTTGGACTTTTTGGAAATGGGATAACAAGATCTTCAACTTTCATGTTGGGCAAAAATTCATTTGAAGCTTGTATCATGATGTAAGCTTAGGCTCAAGAAGTTTCCATTTTTGGCAGTTAAAATTACAGGTCCAGTTTCTATTTTTGGAAATTTCTGATTTGGCTTCAAATTCTTCAATGATGATGTTTGCCATGATATATGAGGCCTATTTGGACATGAATAAGCTCTCTCAAACCAAATCCATCCATCAAAACCATAAAATCAGTCACAGTTGACCAAGTTTGACTTTTTAGGGTTTCTGACTGATTGTGCATTGAATGATGACCTCTGAGCCTCCAATCTTTGACCTAATCACTTCAAATGGATCCCCAAGTCATGTGAACATGTTGGACCAACCCTAGGGCCTTGGCTCAATGAAAAACTCACTTGCTTGCTTGATTGACTGATATCCTGATCAGTTTGACCTAATTTCTTGACTGGCTTGCACTTGAGGCAAATGGAACAATGCAATGCTATGCAGTAGACCATAATATGCTATGACCTAATATGAGAATGTATGTACAATGATAGGTGCAAATTTGAGGTGCTACAGCTGCCCCTATTCAATCAGCTGGGAACCCGAACGGATGATAGCAACGGCTGTCAGACTTTCAGGGTAAACAGGGATTGAATACTAAGAACCGTAGAAATTTGCACCAACTGGATATAATACAAGAATGCCTGTCAGGATCGGCAAAGAAACAGTCTTGAAAGAAAAATCCGTCTGGAACGGAAAAAGAAATCGGCTCGAATACCGAAACAGAAACGTCGACCTGGATACCAAAATAAATGGTAACACAAGGATAACCACGGCCTGAGCGCCGCTCGTCAGTCTGAATACTGAGAATCGGTGTATGAGAGATTTGATTTCGATCTGAAACATCGGAAATTGGCCTGGATGCCACTTCGGTCTGAATACCGGAAAATTGGCCTGAGTGCCATAAGTACATCGACCTGATCGTCGGAAACTTCTTCGGCCTGAATACCGGAAAAAACATAAGTACATCGACCTGATCGTCGGAAACTTCTTCGGTCTGAATACCGGAAAAACATAAGTACATCGACCTGATCGTCGGAAACTTCTTCGGTCTGAATACCGGAAAAACATAAGTACATCGACCTGATCGTCGGAAACTTCTTCGGTCTGAATACCGGAAAAAACATAAGTACATCGACCTGATCGTCGGAAACTTCTTCGGTCTGAATACCGGAAAAACATAAGTACATCGACCTGATCGTCGGAAACTTCTTCGGTCTGAATACCGGAAAAACATAAGTACATCGACCTGATCGTCGGAAACTTCTTCGGTCTGAATACCGGAAAAAACATAAGTACATTGACCTGATCGTCGGAAACTTCTTCGGTCTGAATACCGGAAAAATTGGCCTGAGTGCCAAAGCGTGAATTGGTTTGTGTTCCAAAACACTCAACATCCTGAAGAGGGCTTAGAAAAGCAATCTTGTTAAAGGATGGACATTCGATTTCACCAGGAATACGAATCTTACTCGACTGGAGAAAACAATCGAAAGATTGACCAAAGAGTGCATGAGATATATTATCTATAGCCGTCGGAACGTAGATAATAACCTCGCATGGAAGATTATCCATAACCGGGTTGTAGGTTGTTAAATGAATAAACGACCGAAAACAAAGACATCGGTACCAGGACTAGGTATGCAAAGATGACCAATCAAAAGAGGATAAAGTTGCTAACTCGGAGCAAGTATCCAAAAAGAAGGGGAAGACCCAAAGGGGACAATACTGCTCGATCAAGGCAAGTATCCAGAGGGGAAAAGAATATCAATACCGCAAACCGGATACTGATAACTGCAAAGAGGGGATTACATCTACCGGTTAGTAGGCAGGAAACCACGGAAAAGTAACCAGTCATCGATAGGATGAGCACAAAGGGTTAACTCCACCAAGGGGAGAACGTGGGATTTTACAACTACCAGCTTGTAGGTAGAAAACCACAAAGATAGGACTTACAACTACCGGTTTGTAGGTAGAAGCCAACAAACAGAATGAACCACAAAGGTTACCTCTCCTAGGGGGTGAAAGTGGGATTTTACAACTACCAGCTTGTAGGTAGAAAACCACGACAATAGGACTTACAACTACCGGTTTGTAGGTAGAGGCCCACAAATTCCGCTGAGGATAAGATGAATGAGTGCCGGTTAGTGAGCAACTATTCATTTATGCCCCAGGGAAGCACAAGAAACAGTCGACGGGGAGCCAGTTTAGGATCGATCCAAAAAGGCAGACTGAAACAAGACTCATCCTAATGAGGAAAGAACTCAATAGGGAAAACCCATCCCAATGTGTGTTGGGAGGGAACGGAAACAACCGTCATCCACGAGGATGTATCTCAGTGGGGAAATGGCAGGAAAGGATAGACACTTTCTGCTTAAGGGGTTGGCTCTACATGGAGAGATCAGACACACCCACTTCTGCTAAGGGAAAAGACCCACGCTGGCAAGACGCTAACAATTGGGGAGTAACACTGCTGGGGATACCCACTCGACTGAGGAATCACTTGTTGGGAAAACACCAACCTCTCAACCATGCTGATGAATCCAATTCTGAAACAGATCCAATGGCGCGATGCTAAACTCTTTCCAACAACCCAAACTCGACTGGTCACCACGGCCTAGGGCTAATGGATATGTTTGCAATGTTGATGCATGAGTTTTTTTTCTGTTTTACACAATACCCCATGATCATGGGAATGCTATGCACTAATGATGCAATATGCTATGCTTATCTAAATGATGAATGCATAAACACACGTCTCCTCCAGAGACCACACCGGGGAACTCCAGGAACTGTGTTGGGGATCTATAACCATGTCAGCTTCCATCCTGCTGGGGAAAGACAAACCTTTGCTGGGGAAAAACTGTCAACACAACCTCTGCTGGGAAGACAGCTTCAGACTTGGAAAACAATCACAACTCCGTTGGGGATACGGCAACCTTCAGGCTTGCTGAGGAGACACTGATCTCGAATCTGTTATGGAGGTAATGCTCTCACACCTACTGGGGAAATACAGCTTATTAGACACGGAACACCTGTCGAGTCGCCGAACAGCGACATCCATCGTCCACCCATAGTGTCGGCTTTCCTCTTTTACGAACTCCCAGACGCTTCTGGACTTTTCTGCTCCATCATCTTGTGTTCCCAATCTCGTCCGTACTCCACGGGGATCGAACTCCTGGTTCATACAAACTTTCCAATCATCAGACTTTGAAGAGTCTTCTTGATTAACTTTCCAGGACCGTCGTCGTAATCCTTCACTGTCTTTTCACCGTTCAACTATCCCTTGCCCCTGATCAGGCTCTGCCGGGATTTTTGTCAACAGGGGTTCACAGTACCACCGGTAAGTGAATGAAAATATCTAACAGTACCTGCACAAGAGATCAATAGATAAAAGCGTGCCCCAGGCGTGCCCCAGACGTTTCAACATTTCAACGCATAGGTCACTCAAACTTCCGGATAAGATTTCCATATTTCAATCTTATAAGCATGCATCGGAAGGGACCTCTATGTTTCAAAATGCAAATATTCTTATCAAAATAAACGGATGTTTTCGTAATCAAAGCGGTAATGAAAACAAAAACAAAACTATTTGACTGAACACACACTTTATTGACTGAAACAAAAAGATGGCTCAGAATTGAGCAACACACAAGAAGCAAACCCTGGAAAGAGGTGATTGCTCACAAAGGAAAAAATCTATCCTATTGGCAATGCGGAACCGTGATCTCATCGGGTTCCAACTCGGTTACACCCCATATGTCCTCAAGACTTTCCGCACTTTCTGTCTTCTGAACAAGACGCTTTTGATCGGTCTCTGTCGGAGATTATCCAAATCATCATGAGCACAAACGATCATGCTGAACGCAGTTGTTCGTTTCATTCCCTCTTTTGCCTGGACCGCCCTTTCGGGTTTCAGTCCACCGGGATACCCTTTTTTGCCCAAGTCGCCCTTGCGGGTTTTCAACTTGCCGGGTGTACAGTTCTTTTCTTTTATATCCCTAATTTTTGCCCGAACCTTTCTCTTTTTTCTTGGTTCGCCGGGATGCCCATTTTTGCCTGGACTCTTTATTCTTTTTGTCCAGCGGGTCTCCTTCACGAAGTATTTTCTAACTGCGTCCGCACTCATAGTGGATGGAAATCGTCGTCATCCGTGGTCATCAACAACATGGCCTGGTCTGAGAAAACCTTCTTGACCACGAATGAGACACTCATAACTGTTTATCCATTTGCCCCACGATCGTCTCGAGGAGGAAGGATCCTTTTCAACCAATTCTTCCATGTGGTACGCTCGAGGTCACACTTCTCAGTCAACAATACGCTTCATTCACTGGGTACAACGCCCCATGATAAGTAACTGTCAGCCCTCTTTCCTCAGTTGGACTCAACATGTCATTCTGAGTCCTTATCCATTCAGTCTTCTCTGATTTCCCATATATCTGTGAGGAAGTCACTGCCCTAAGTAGATGCACATCCCAAGGTTCGATATCCAGGATACAGACTTTATGTTCAGCCACCATTGTTGGTGCAACCAACTGTGATTCGGGAAGCACTACCTCATTCACTTTAAATTCCCCATCAGACATCGGAATCCGTTCGGATTCAGGGCCAGGCCCCTCCTCCGGGATCGGTCACTCTCAATCTTTCGATTTGAGTACCTCGAGATGTCCTCATCAGGGACCTCAAACTTCCTTGGTTGATAACCTTCCATGGATTGCTACTAGCTTTTCAAACACATACCTAACCAAATCCATTTTGGATATCCACGAAGTGGTATGAATCAGCATACTGTCTCAGTCGGCGAGCAACCTATGCTAAAGTACATCAAGTTTTTTCGAACAGTGAGTGTATTGTTTCACAGTCGATAAACTTTTTGCTTAGGTAAATTGTATACTCTTTTCGACAAGACTAGTCATGCTGACTTAGTACGCACCTCATAGACCTCTCGAGGGCTGCCGAGTACCAGATTAACAGTCGTTTCTTCAGAGGTTCCTGCTACTTTTCTTTTTCTCTTTTTTTTTTATTTTTTTTTTATTTTTTTATTTTTTATTTTTTTTTTATTTTTTTTTCAGGATCAACCTTGATTCCTCTGATTTACAACATGCCTCGGCAGCTTGCTGGACAGCACTCCCTAAGTGCGCTAATTCGAACTCAACAGTGTGAGTTATCTCAACCAATCAACCAACTTGCCCCAAGTCTACCGGATGCCCCTGTTCTGCTTGGGACTTTGCCATCATGTCATCAACGTGGCATTTGCTTTCACGATGAATCATATCATGAAACAAAGTCACCGTAGACCTCTGATACGTGGCACCGGCCTCATGTGACGGAACGATATCAACTTAGAACAAGAAGGTGCCCCTTGTGTGATGGACCTGGTTTACTTCATATCATCTGGCAACAATCCAATCTGGTCTTGGCCAAGAAGCCATCCATGAAGATAAACACTGAGACCTGAGCCATATAATCAACCAATACCTCATTGTGAAGTACCGGGAATTCATCCTTCAGATTAGCTCTGTTCACATCTTGGTGGTCCATACACCTTCTCATCTTTCAGCACCAGTTTCCGCTTCACTGGAGGACAGTCTTCTCTTAAGGGTAGCTCGTGCCCCATAACATTGGTATTCCTCCCTGGTGTATCTAGATACAATCAGGCATACGTATCAACCTGCTCTTCTAACAGGGCTACCATTCTGTTCTCGACTTGCCTCTGAAGCGGTCTCAACTTTCACTTTCCCTTCTGACCTCGGCGGTACCTGGGATGACAAACTTGACTTGCTTCTCGTGCGGTTGAATCACCTTCTCCTCTTGTTTCAACAACCTGGCTAATCCCAGCTGATCACAATCTTCTGCGCCTTCTTCTTCGGCATGATAGCTTGGATTGTCGAAGTCATATAGAGGTGTAACCAAATTGTTATCGATGAGCTCAGGAGAATCACTTTTAAGGTCGGAACCAAATGAATCAAAAGGAAAGAGAATAAAAACATTGCCATTTTTATTTTTATTATTATTATTATTATTATTTTTATTTTTTTTAAAACTGCAAAAAATGAAAAACAGGGAACACCGCTTTTTTGATTGAAAAACATCCATTTATTAATGATGCAGAAATGTTGCAAAATGAAACATGAGGTGGCCCTTACAATGGACCATTACGTGTCGGGCAACACGTATGGCTTTCATGCAAATAAAACTGAAAACAAGAAAATACTACTCTTCAGGATGAGTGACAGTGCTGATCTTTTTAAGCCTTCCAGTTCCCTGCCGCGCACGATTTTATCCATGACTCCAGTTCACAGTCACTGTCAGTCTCTTCCCCCACCGCACAGACGCGATCTGAATTTTCAGCGATCATACCCCCCATCAACTGAC
Organism: Lathyrus oleraceus; assembly: GCF_024323335.1. Classification (NCBI taxonomy): domain Eukaryota; kingdom Viridiplantae; phylum Streptophyta; class Magnoliopsida; order Fabales; family Fabaceae; genus Lathyrus; species Lathyrus oleraceus. The sequence continues at coordinate 428,693,482 of NC_066585.1, read as the reverse complement.
CCTGCACCGGCACGGGATCGGCATTAACATTCAGTGATAGTGTAAAATTGAGGGCCTTGGAATCCACCAGGTCTTGGACAGTATGCTTAAAGGCTCTACACCCCTCAAGGTTATGCCCAGGCGCACCAGAATGGAATTCACACCTGGCGTTCTCATCATAGTCGGGTGGCCTCTGATCTGTTCTCAATGGAGCTAACATCCTTGGCCGAACCAACCCAAGATCCATCAACCTTCTAAACAGAGCAGCATATGGCATGGGTGGCTTGTCAAAATGGCGATCAACCCCCTTTCCTCTCACTTGGTTCCCAGCTCCCTGTGCTTTCTGGGGAGTTGGCTGAGGTTGTTGTCGGATTGACTGATTACCAGCAGGGATGGTTACTGCAGCAGTGTGCTGGTAGTAACGACCCCTACCGTGTCCTCTCTGGGCATACACAACACTTGATTCACCCTCATCCTTGCGCTGGTCGTCACTAAAGGGTTTCTTCGGTCCAGACAACACAGCATTTCCTTGTGTTTCCCCCTTCCTCAGCCAGTCTTCAATCCTCCCCACCTTCTCGGCAATTGCTTTCTGCCCCAAGGCGAACTCTTGCATGACATTGATCAGCTATCCCATCTTCTCTTTCAGTTCAAGGATGTCGGCGTTGGGAAGATCCATCAGCTTGGATTTGTTGAGTCTAACTGTATGTCTCAATGGAAGAGCTATGCGCACCGGTTGACACCTACAAAACAGCAAATGGGTTAGTATGACTCACGCATGCAATGTCTGTCCATACTTAGGAAAATTCTGTCCTTTGATTCCGGTTTCATCGAGACAAATAAAATTTTATCAACAACATTCTGACATCTGGATGCCTCTCAACCTGAGCCTTAATTAAAAAATGGACCCTGAGTATGGACAGACATGAGTTGAATGCAGATGAATGCAAAATGATATGACGCAAATGCATGAATGCAGGTTACTGTGCCACCAAGTCATCTGAAGACCCAATCTCTGAACCAGTCATAGTCAACTGAGTCACCATAAATCCGACTTGGGGGAGTTCCGAAATAAACGGAACTGGAGATTACATCACTATCATCACAGGAACATCCACTGAACGGATGACAGTCAGATCCTCTGAACAAGTACTCTCAAATTCAACCCGGGGATCCGAAATAAACGGAACCCGCTGATAAACCACGGACAGAACTCCGGCGTCCCAAAAATTAAATGTCCATAATTCATAGTCACCGTCAGTACCGAGAGTCACCAACTGTACCTGTTAAAATGATCAATCCCCCCACTCACGGGTGTTATCTAGGCCAGGGTAAGGTCGAGAGAAACGCAGCATAAATAACCTTTCGCAGAATATCATCCTGTGCACACCCGATGTATGCACCGATAATACCCTACTAGGGTCTGAACTGCTCGTGATATCAATGTTCCGCTAAGTGGCGTACACCACCCGCTTCCCATGAATCACTCTATTCCTAGGTTTCCTAGATTTCACTCATAGCCTGGGTATTGGGCCTTTTACCTCAAGTAACTCCCACCCCAACAGAGAGACACAACACAGCCAGCAGATGAATATGAATAAATGCAAACATTAAGGCGAACAATAAATGCAAACAATAAATGCAAACAGTAAATGCAAATATATACAAATGAATGCAATAAATAACAGCACAAAGCAACCAAAGCCCTAACCTAGAGAACGCTAGGAGAGACTCGCTCGGGGAAGATGGACCAGCACAGGTGAACTTTGTTATCCCCAGCAGAGTCGCCAGCTGTCGCATCACGCGAAAAACCGGCGGGAAAACAAGAACAACAGAGCCGCCACCGTGCGTTATTTATCCCAGAAGAGGGAAAGGAAACGCTCAGAGTAAACCTGGAAAAGACGTGGTCTCGCGACCAAAGAGAATGGGATCGGGAGTCGGTTATGCGAAGGGAAGGTATTAGCACCCCTACGCATCCGTCGTACTCGACGGGATCCACGCACAATAGGAAGGAAAATGGTTGCTAAAACACTGCTCACACACTCACACAAACTGGCTGAAAGAGACACAAGAAAACAGACAAGACTGACTCGGCAGGATATCGCATCCTGGGCCTACTTAGTCTATCAGGCATAGACATCAGAGTCGAAGTAGTTCGGACAGGGGAAACGACACATGCTCGCTAGGATGTCGCATCCTATGCATACGTATCTCCTTTGGACGAAGGAGAATCAGAGCATTCGTAGCTCGGCTAACACGCACACAAACAAACACACAAAGGCAAACGTGGAGCCCGAATGCCAATCACTGGACTTACATCAGCATCCGAACCAACAAACACACACAGAGGGGTTGAAGACAAAAAGGTTGAAAAAGAAAAAAGGGCGCCCGGAGAGATCAGCTCATCTCCTGCCTACGTACTTCATCTGGTATGAAGATCAGGGCGACGTAGTTCCCCTACGCAGGGAAAAAGGACTAGCCTAACCAGATAACAGAGGGAGACACAACACTAGGGAGACTACGACTCGAGCCTAGATGTTGTCATGCAAAGTCGTCCCTAAGTTAAGGTTTCTAGCTAACTTGCACAGGAAGCAAGCCTATCCTAAACATGACTTGCACAGGAAGCAAGCCACACCTAACCTAACTTGCACAGGAAGCAAGGGTCTCGATTGCAACTAGGGCAAGAGAAAGGGGAGGTCTCAATCGCAACGAGGGCGAGAGAAAAGAATTAGTGTTAGTTGTTAGTCAAACTCGACAAGACATCGCATCTCGTGCCTACGTATCTCACATGAACATGAGAATCAGAGTTGCCGTAGTTCGGCTAAACTATTCTTGTTGGTTTGTGTTTTTTAAGTGGACAACGTCACTGCACAATCTACCTGATGCTCGACCTTTGGAGACTTACTCACCTGTAGTAGAAGGAGTTAACGTATCCTTAAGAGGGGATAGTGTTTGTTTGTGTTTTAAGAAAGCTCAAGCAAGAAAGGAAGTCCTATACGAAGGAACCGTGCTACCTTAATTGTCATGCAAAACGAGACTACGCGGAGTCTAACAAACCTAGGGGATACAATCACACCACACAAGCACATACAGCATGAAATAAACACACCAACAAGGGGCTCAAACATCAAGGCTAGGTTTTAGTCGAGGGGTCATATCAACCTCAACAAACAAACCACTGGAACTGGGTAGTGTTAGCTCTTAACCTTGCCATTGAGGGGCTAAGGTGAAGCAGATGAAAGGTGAGTGAAGATGAGACTTCACAGCTCTTATCCCTGGCCTGGGAGAGCTTAAGACAAGAATGTGTGGGTTCAGAAGGTGGGAACCCTTCTACACATTTGATACTGACTCAACTGTACAATTGTACAAGATCTTGGGTTTGTATCTGCAATGCATCAACACAGTGGTGTGAGCAAAGCAGATGACACACAGAATAGCAGGGGATAGGTTGCATATCCCTTGGGTTCTGCCAATTGCCTCTTCACTTAGGAGGTCTTTGACTATGTACAAGGACAAGATTTAAACATACACAAACATTGCCTCTTAAGGAGGACTTCAGACAGTTGCCTGGCCAAGTAACAGGCCAGGTCTTCCAAACTACATGAAGTTAGGAAGTTATACCTCAATGCAAATTGCTTATACAAGCAAAGCAAAGCAAAAGTTCACAAGGAACTGAGCAACTAAAAGCACCTGAAATAGTCAAGCAGACATTAGTATGCAACTTCAAAACAAAGCAAAAGGAAACAGACATCAACAGTTAATCATAAGCAAGTGAATGTGCAAGGCATAAGGCTCAAGGCATGTGAGCCAAGCCACCTACAAAACAAACAAGTTAGTCAATGATTTTCAAGCAAGCTCAATCAAAAGAATTGGTCTCATTGGTCATTTGTTGGTCAACCTGAAAACATGAGCTCAAAGGTGAGTAACAGGACCACTAGGGCAAGCCTAGGGTCAAAATGGGATGAAAAGATCAAAACAGCAAAGGTCAAGTATCCAAAATCATGTTCAAACAATCAAGAAACAATACCAATTGGTTTCACACTCATATCAATCATCATCATCATTTCATGAACAAGTTAGGTCAAAGCATGGCATTTAGAAGCTCATAGAAGTCAACAGCAAGACTTGAATCAAAACCAATCTCAAACATTTCCAAAAATCATCAAATAAATCATGATCAATCAAAACCCACAGCAAGGTAAGCATGTCAAATTTCATCTCATTTGGACAAGTGGAAAGCAGTCAATGAAAATCAGAAAGTCAAAGCAATTTTGAACATGCTCAAAGAAGTCAACCAAACATGCATCAACTTAGAAAAATAATAAGTCAGAGATGGTGTATGATAAATGAATGGGACTAAAACCATGGCAAAGCTTAGGATGTCTAGTTATCTCATGTAAAATTTCATGTCCATCTAATAAAGTATGAGGATTTCACAAATGAAATGGCAACATGCATCACATAAGGTCAACATTTTGGTCAAACAGGGGAGAAAATCTCAAACAAATGGAAAATGCCATGAACAATTCCACAAAAAATCACATACAAACTAGACATACAAGAGTAGGTTCATGCAAAAAATCAGATCAATTGGAGGTCAAGAAGCATGGTATCAAAAATCAACAAGTTGCACATCAATGGTGTGACACAAATTGTCACACCCTACTTCAAAAATTCACAACTCACAAACCAAATAAGATAAATTCATGATCTTTACATCAAAATAAACATGAATGAGTCTAGTTTGAGCACAAAAAATTTCAGGGCCATTGGATAATGCATCACAATTTCACAAAGGATTTGGCAAGATGTACAAAAATTGGGCACATGAACAAAACCCTAATGCCATTTAAAATCCAATGATCATAAAAATCTGGAAAAAATTTGATAAAAAAGTAGAGATCATGATGAAGATGATGCAAAAATTCCCATGAGAATTGGACTTAAAATGAACGATCTATGAATTTTGCAAGTTGAGCAAATCAAATGAAATAAAATGATAAAATAAATGAATTAAATCAAATTAATAAGGACCGGATGGCATTTTGGTAAATAGGGGATTCATTTAGCAAAACGCAGCGTACAGAGCACGGCCAGGGAAATGTTCTCATTGGTCATTATGAAGGAACAGTGGTCATGCAACGTGAACAGTTCAGATTTTCTGGGCAAGGCATGAAGATAAGCTAGGGTTTATGTACAATATGCATGCTCATCTTCCCCAAATCGAGCTCATCAAAAATTTTCCCAGAATTCTCAATTGAATACATCAAACGACTCAGCAAACAACCAATAACATGAATCCAACAATAATTTTCATTAAAACACAACGATACTCATGAATCGAACAAGAATGAAAATCATCATCAAACTTCATTTCAGCATAACTCCATAAATATCCAACCAAATCAAGTGATTCAAAGCTTAAAATACTCAGGAACAAAAGATCTACACAGTACATATCATGGTTTTGAGAAATTAGGGATTCGAAAATTTACTTGATTCTGAAGAAAGGAATGCAGCAGTGGTTGTTTTGATGTTATGAGCTCAAACAGATGTAGACTTATGCTCCAAATGATGAACGGTGAAGATGCTTTGGCTCAATGAAGCTTGTTCTTGCTCGACACCAGTTCTGCCATGGATGATGTTTTGAAGAACAGTTGGGCAAAGGCTGGTTACAGATGGAGAAACAGTGCTACAAGGAGCTCACAATGATGTTTGGATGATGAAACAACAAAGGATGGCTCGTGTTCTCTTGAGGGTTTTTGCAGATTTTGAAAATGGGAGAAAAATGGATTTGAGAGAGTGAGTGAATTTTCTGTGTTTGTGTGGCTGCTAGGGCTTTGGCAAGGCAGAAAAAGAACTCTTATATGTCTGTTTAATGTTTAATCCATGTATGCTAATCATGCTTAGCTTAAATGAATCAATTTGCTAAGTTGCCAAATTTGTCCATATGGTGGGGTGTAGTGGTAGGAGCACGAATTTGGGCCTTGTAGCAAGTCACAAATGACATTTCAAAACAATTCCAATTGGCCATTCTGATTGAAAATGCTTAATTCACAATTCCACTTTTGCACCACACTTGAAATTTAAACATGATAGTGAAAAAATGCCATTTTGATCCATAGAGTTTTGGTACATGAAGGTCACATTTTTGGAAAGAGGAGATTAAATATGACTTGTTGGAAAAAACCTCACCAAATTTGGCCAAATGGTTTGAGAGATATGGCCTTTTGAAGTTCAAGAAAATTTGAAAATGAATTGATCATATCTTGCCAACCATACATGGGAATTGAGAGTTCTTGGACTTTTTGGAAATGGGATAACAAGATCTTCAACTTTCATGTTGGGCAAAAATTCATTTGAAGCTTGTATCATGATGTAAGCTTAGGCTCAAGAAGTTTCCATTTTTGGCAGTTAAAATTACAGGTCCAGTTTCTATTTTTGGAAATTTCTGATTTGGCTTCAAATTCTTCAATGATGATGTTTTCCATGATATATGAGGCCTATTTGGACATGAATAAGCTCTCTCAAACCAAATCCATCCATCAAAACCATAAAATCAGTCACAGTTGACCAAGTTTGACTTTTTAGGGTTTCTGACTGATTGTGCATTGAATGATGACCTCTGAGCCTCCAATCTTTGACCTAATCACTTCAAATGGATCCCCAAGTCATGTGAACATGTTGGACCAACCCTAGGGCCTTGGCTCAATGAAAAACTCACTTGCTTGATTGATTGACTGATCTCCTGATCAGTTTGACCTAATTTCTTGACTGGCTTGCACTTGAGGCAAATGGAACAATGCAATGCTATGCAGTAGACCATAATATGCTATGACCTAATATGAAAATGTATGTACAATGATAGGTGCAAATTTGAGGTGCTACAGGTAGCAATCCAATAGGCAAGAATGCCATATAGAAACCCCAAATTCCCTTGGATATTACAATCAAGCAACAAACAATGCATTCAATAATAACTTGAAGAGCAAGGCATCAAATAAAGATAGCCACATCCAAGCTTTAGCCACTTCATGATCTTCTTCAGATTAAGCCCATCTATCAGATGAATTCCACAAGTCACATGTTCCAAATAACAGCGTCACAATGATCATGTTGCGGATGAACTCAAAGGGATCTTGAATGATGTATTAGATGAAGTTTCAAATTGCAATCACTTGGTTTCATAAAAGTTGGCATTGGCCAAGTCCTTTAGCATAGGGAGGTTGCCTAAATTCTAAGTCCAATTTGTCTAAGATTAAGTCAACAATCCACACAAAAGTTTTTTAGGGTTTTTGTTCTAATTATGTACATTAAGGGTCCAAGACCATACAAACAAACAAAATATACAACATCAAAATATATCACACAATATGGTCCAAATGGACAAAGGGAAAATGACATTAACATAAACAATTAGAATGGTATGAATATTGGTAAATGAATAGAGCTTAAAATTAAAGTGCATTAAAATAAAGGACTTAAAATTAAATGTTAGTTGTTAATAAGTTAGAAGTTAGTATTGTTTTGCTTTTGCTTTTCATTTTAATTCATTCTTTGGAGAACACTCAACCCACTTATCACAAGCATGGATCCTTGAGCCAAGACATCTTCCAAGGGAAGGAAAAAAGGCCAGGTTTCCACACAATACCATGAAAAATGGGAGACTTACAATCTCACTAACAAGAATGCTATGCCTTTTTGTGTCAAAAATTTAGCGTTATGTTAAGCAATCATAATTGGACTTATGTAGAAGTCAAAACTATTTGAAGCTGGGCAATATAATTTTGGTGTTAATGCATGTTAGAGACATAGTATGATGGACTATACTCATGAAACATACCACACACAAAAAAGAATATGCAAGAGAGGTTGCCTAATCTCATCCATACTTATGTTGATTTTGCAATCAACTAGCCTTAGAACTTAGAGATATCATAAGCCAAATGAGATGAATGCATAAAGAAGGGGAATGAGATGAAGAGGGAAGGGAATGGATCAAAACTAAAATTGGTCAAAGGAGGACCTTTACAAAATTAATATCATTCATTCATTTTGGGAGATGGAATGTACATTCCATCAATCCCCTAAATCCAATGATATTAACTTAACAAAGTCAAACCAACCTTGACCAAGGCCCAACAACATGAGTCAAACTTGCACAAATCATCACAATAGGTCAACACAATTATTTGGCATTTATTCAAATTAAAAATACTAAAATAAGGCATTTAAATTAAATATGGTTTGTCAAATTCCTAAAACCTCATCAAAACACCAAAGAAATGGCCATGAGATTTATCATAGGTCAAAAAAGGTCAAACGACCTTGAAGAAAAATTTTCAGACTTTTTAAAGATTTAAAAGTATTTTTAAACAATTAAAAATATTCAAAAAATCAATTAAATCATGAAAAGTATTAATAATGATCCAAAAAATAATTTTAATTCAAAATATGAAAGAGGAAATATTTTGAAATTTTTTGGTGAAACTCTCATATTTTTTGGATCAATATTAAAATTAATATGAATTAATTAAAATCAAAGAAATAAAAATTAAAATAAAAAAACAAAAAAAAACGTGGACCACTTGATCTCCCTCATTAATTGAGGTGGCAGATCAATTGGTCTGAAACGCGCGTTCCACCAAACATACGAGTCAGCGCGCTGTACCAAGGGTAATCACAATGAGCGTTCAAAATTAAAACATTTTGAAAGGATCCTATGGCTGGGAGACGTGCCAGTGCACCGCCGGAGCTGCAACTCCGGTCTTCTTCTCCGGTGGACCTCACCGGACCGACCCACCCTCAACCATCACCAAAATAAAAAATAAGGACATGATCTGAAAGAAAAAATGGCGTAGAGCACGAATCTGACCTCAATTTTAACTAACTCCACATATATAGAAAGATATGAGGAGTTGAATTTTGAGGTGTGTCAACTATGTTGCTTCGATTTGACCTCTAAGCAACTCAATCTTCTTGCCTATACTGGTAGGACTTCAGACAACCAAAGATCTAAGATAATTGATGAGAATTGAGTGAGAATCGAAGAGATGAAGTTTTCTGAAAATTACCTTCAATGTTGTGCATAACTTGAGGTTGCTTGCTTCAAACACGATCAGATCACACTTGAGAAGCTTGCAGGGAGTCGTTAGCAATGGTTCAAGGCTTTGGATCCGGAGTTCTTGAATCTCCAACAATTGAGATTCAAACTCAATTTTCAGATTGAAAATTATCAGGTTTTCCTTTAGAATGAGAGGGTTTCAATGGGGGAGCAAAGCTGGCGCGCAAGGTCTGCTTCAAATGAGCTCAGAGGCCATGTATTTATAGCATTTGGGATTGATAATTGCACACTTGAAAATTTGCTAAATTTGGCAATGTGATACAAAAGCTTGCATGGGCATGTACAGGCCCATGAAGCAATCCATTTTGATCCAATTGCAACTGTACTGAAGTTCAAATGATGCTTGATTGGCAAGGCAATGTGAAATGGAGTTTTGGACTTTTGATTTCCTCCAATGGTACAACTCTGTTAAAGCCATGCGCAGACCTAGCAAACTTCATCCAAAATGCATGAACTTAGGTTCTTTGGAAATCTTGGATCAAGGGGAACAAGTTTGATGTTGAACACTTTTTCATTTGGAGCTTGGATCATGGTGAATTTGAAGGTGGAAGTTTGGAAATTTCAACATGTTGAAATTTTTTCTAAGTGTCAAGTCATATATCTCAATATTCTATCTTGCTTAACTTTTTATGTGAGCTTTAAATGAGAAACGTGTCTTCATAAAAGTTGTAGCCCTTTCAAAGACCTTCAAAATGGTCAACAATTTCATGTCATTTGGATTTATAATGATAGAGTTATGCATTTTTGAAGTTTGGAAAAATCACTTGTTCAATGGTATAGGTCAAAAATGACCTATAATGTATCCTCATATCATATGCTCATAAAAGTTGATTTCGCTCTCACTCCAAACATAAAAGTTGAAGTAGACATCTTGAATTTGATTTTGCAACTTTTAAATCTTTCATCTCATAAAAATTGAGCAAGTTATGGCCTTGGCAAGTTGACTTTCAAATTAGGGTTTAGACAAAATGACCTATAATGTTTCAACATAGAAAATGATTTTCCAAGCAAAACTAGCTCTAGGTTTCAACATGAAAATTGTTTGGAATGTCATATAGAGTAAAGTTTCTCTTGGAATCATTTATATATCGTAAAAATTGTAGGAGATATGGCCTAGGGAGGCCCAGTTTTGATCAGATGAATTCATCTGGCCAACCACCATCAACCAACTTGCTAACCTTCAATTCTCTTGGCTTTCTTGGCTCATGGTAGATCATATATGCATAAGATGATGAATTTTTAAGTGTTCCTTGAGAAATTTGATCAATTGGTGAGATGGCTTATTGGAGAAGTTACTCAAGATACCTAGTCAAACTAGGGTTTCCAAGGCAAATCACCTCCAAAATCTTGAAGAATACTTGATCAATATCACATGTAGGAATCATTGGGACTCATATATGATGCTTATAACCATTTGTGGGTCAATCCATGTTTGTTCTCTTTTCCATGAGGGCCTAAAACCCTAGATATGAACTTGATAAGTCAATGTGATCATGCCCTACCTACAAAAGAGTTAGGCAAATGCAAAGACGAATTTTTGTTATTTGGTTAGTAAAATAATAATATACAAGTATGATACAATCACATGGTGCTTGGTGATCTCTCCCAAAAGAAACCCAATGAGAGAGGGGTAAGGAGGATGCCAAGGTATGATCCCAATGCTAGTGCTTATGATGAAATTGCATGAGGGATCTTAGGGTCAAAATTGGGGTCTTACACCTTCCCAACAGTAATTCAGTTTCTCCAACCAAGTTTTGTGATCGCCCCCCAAGCTGGGTTGTAGGCGCGTAATCTCAACGGTTTGTATAGATTCAACACATACTTTATTCCCCTCTAGTCTCCACCAAAAGTTCACCCCTGATCCCCGCTAGCACTGATTCTTGAAAAGTATTTTTGGTCCTCTGCAAGGTTATCTCCCATTTTGGCATGGTGTTGAACTAAAAAAATCCCCGCAGAATTGATCATGCAGATCCTCAGCAGATCTTCTCTCTTTCCCCAGTCAGGGTCGAGCTTTTTTGAGGTGGATGATTTATGTTCATCCCTAACTTTTTCTTCAGTTGATGCCTCCATCCTATCGAGATTAGACGAATGTTGTAGCAATGATTTAGATCAGTGACATTTATATCCTTTGTGATTGTTTTGTCAGCATAATCACTAATCATATACATGTTATAAGACCCCAATTTTTACCCTAAGATCCCTCATGCAATTCCATCATATGCACTAGCATTGGGATCACACATTGGCATCCTCCTTACCCCTCTTTCATTGGGTTTGTTTTGGGAGAGAACACCAAGCACCATGTGATTTTATCATACTTGTATATTATCATTTTACTAACCAAAATACCAAAAATATGTCTTTGTATTTGCCTAACTCTTTTAGTAGGAAGGGCATGATCACCAATGATCTATCAAGTTCACATCTAGGGTTTGAGACCCTCATAGCTAAGAGCACAACCAAGGAATGATCCACAATGTCTCTAAGCATCATATATGAGTCCCAATGATCTCTACATGTTATTTTGATCAAGCATTCTTCAAGAGTTTGGAGTTGGTTTGCTTTGGAAACCCTAGTTTGTCTTGGTATCTTGAGTAACTTCTTCAACAAGTTTCCTCATCAATTGATCAAATTTCTAAAGGGACACTTCAAAATTCATCATATTATTCATATATGATCTACCATGAGCCTAAAAAGTCAAGATAATTGCAAGTTAGCAAGTTGGTTGATGGTGGTTGGCCAGATGGATTCATCTGATCAAAACTGGGTCTCCCTAGACCCTATCTCCTACAATTGTCATCATATGAAAATTATTCCAAGAACAAAGTCACTCTAAATGACATTCCAAACAACTTTCATGTTGATGTATAGAGCGAATTTTTCTTGGAAAGTCATTTTCCATGTTGAAATATTATAGGTCATTTTGTCTAAACCCTAATTTGAAAGTCAACTTCCCAAGGCCATAACTTGCTCAATTGTTTTGAGATGAAAGATTTCCAAGCTTCAAAATCAAATTCAATATGTCTACTTCATATTTTATGTTTGGAGTGAGAGCTTAATCAACTTTTATGAGCATGTGATATGAGGATACATTATAGGTCATTTTGGACCAATACCATTGAACAAGTGATTTTCCTCAACTTCAAAAATGCATAACTCTCTCATTCTAAATGCAAATGATGTTAAGTTTGTGACCATTTTTAAGGTCTTTGAAATATATACAACTTTTATGAAGGCACTTTTCTCATTTGGAGCTCACATAAAAAGTTTAGTAAGGTGGAACATTGAAGTATATGACTTGACACTTAGAAATTTTTTCAACATGTTGAAATTTCCAAACTTCCACCTCAAACTTCACCATTATAAAAGCTCCAAATGGAAAAGTGTTCAACATATGAGTTGTTTCTCTTGATCTAAGCTTTCCAAATAATCCTAATTCACTCATTTTGGATCAAGTTTGATAGGGCTGCGCATGGTGTTAACAGACCTGCATCAATTGGCAAAATCAAAACTTCAACTGATCATTTCACATTGCCTTGCCAATCACGCTTGATTCAGACCTCATTTCAGGTGGTTTTGGACCTTAGTGCATTGCTTCATGGGCCTGTACACGCCCATGCAAGCTTGAATATGACATTGCCAAATTTGGAAGAAATTGCAAGTGTGCAAATAACACTTGTATTTGCTATAAATAGAGACCCTCTGAGCTCATTTCAAAGGATCCTTGCGCGCCAGCTTTTCCTCCACTCTTCAAACCCTCACAATTCAAAGGAAAACCTGATAATTTTCACTTGAATATTGAGTTTGAATCCCACTGTTCGGAGATTCAAAAACTCCAGGATCCAAAGCTTTTTACCATTCCTAATCCACTTCTGCAAACTATTGGAGTAAGATCAAACAAGAATTGAAGCAAGAGAGATCAAGTTCTGCACAACATTGAAGGTATTTTCTAGATTTTTTCTTCTCTTCAATTCTCACTCAATTCTCATCAATTCTCTTGGATCTTTGGTTGTCTGAAGTCCTACCAATGTAGGTAAGAAGATTGAGTTGCTTTGAGGTTAAATCGAAGCAACTCAGTTGACACACCTCAAAATTCAACTCCTCATATGTTTCTATATATTTGGGGTTAATTAAAATTGAGGTCAGATTCGTGCTCTACGCCATTTTTTCTTTCAGATCACGTCCTCCTTTTTCATCTTAATCATGGTGATGATTGAACCAGTCCGACGAGGTTCGCCTGAGAAGGTGACCGGCCTTGGGCTCCGGCAGTGATGTGGCATGGTTCCCACTAGTGTGGCATGGTTCACAGGCGTTGGTTTTGATTACCACTAGTGTGACATGCTGACTAAGTTCCATCATGGAACACGTGTTTGTGTCCACTTGATCTGCCACCTCAATTAACGAGGGAGATCAAGTGGTCCACGTTTTTTTGTATTTTCTGATTTTCATTTTGTTCATTTGATTTTCATTAATTCATATTAATTTTAATATTTGATCCACAAAATATGAGAGTTTCACCAATTTTTTTAAAATAAAATCCTCTTTCATATTTTGAATTAAAATTATTTTTTGGATCATTATTAATATTTTTCATGATTTAATTGATTTTGTGATTATTTTTAATTGTTTAAAAATACTTTTAAGTTTCCAAAAATTCTGAAATTTTTTCTCCAAGGTCCTTTGACCTTGTTTTACCTATGATAAATCTCATGGCCATTTTTTTGGTGTTTTGATGAGGTTTTAGGAAATTGACCAACCATATTTAATTTAATGCATTAGTTTTAGTATTTTTTAAATTGAATAAATGCCAAATAATTGTGTTGAGCCATTTTGATTGACTTTGTAAGTTTGGCTTTTGTTGTTGGGCCTTGGTCAAGGTTGATTTGACTTTTCTAGGTTAAGATCATTGGATTTAGGGGATTGATGGAATGTACATTCCATCTCCCAAATGATCTTAATTTGGTAAAAGTCCTCCTTTGTCCAATTTGAGTTTGATCTATCTTCCCTCCCTCTTCGTCTCATTCCCCTTCTTTATGCATTCATGTCATGGACCTATGATATTTCTACATCCTAAGGCTAGTTGATTTCAAAATCAACATAAGTATGGATGAGATTAGGCCACCACTTTTGCATATTCTTTTTGTGTGTGGTATGTTTCATGAGTATAGTCTATTATACTATGTCTCTAACATGCATTAACACCAAAATTCTATTGCCCGACCTCAAATAGTTGTGACTTCTACATAAGTCCAATTACGATTGCTTAACATAGCGCTAAATTTTGACAGAAAAAGGCATAACATTCTAGTTAGTGAGATAATAAGTCTCCCCTCTTTCTTGGTATTGTATGGAAACTTAGCCTTTTTTCCTTCCTTTGGAAGATGTCTTGGTTCAAGGATCCATGCTTGTGATAAGTGGGTTGAGTGTTCTCCAAAGAATGACTTAAAAAAAAAGAGCAAAAGCAATACTAACTTCTAACTCATTAACAACTAACATTTAATTTCAAGTCATTTATTTTAATGCACTGTATTTTTTAAGCCTTATTCATTTGCCATTATTCATACCATTCTAATTGTTTATGTTAATGTCATTTTTATTTTGTCCACTTGGACCATATTTGTGTGATATATTTTGTTTGTGTATATTGTGTTTGGTTGTTTGGTCTTTGACCATTAATGTACATAATAAGAACAAAAACCCTAAAAAACATTTTGTGTGGACTGTTGGTTTGATCTGAGACAATTGGACTTAGAATTTAGGCAACACTACCTATGTAAAGGACTTGGCCAATGCCAACTTTCATGTAACCAATTGCTTGTAATTTGAAACTTCATCTGATACATCATTGAAAATTCATTTGAGTTCATCTGCAACATGATTATTGTGAAGCTGTTATTTTGAACCCGTGACTTATGGCATTGAGGAATTCATCTACTACATGGGAAAATTTGAAGAAGATCATGGAGTTGCTAAGCTTGGATGTGGATATCTTTATTTGATGCCTTTCTCTTCAAGTTGATATATTGTGCATTGTTTGTTACTTGATTCTAATGTCCAAGGGAATTTGGGTTTTCTATATGACACTCTTGTCTATTGGATTGTAGCCCATTGGTCAGATCTTTTCAACTCTCAACTTTTAAATTTGTGCTTAGGATTAGTCCCTTCATCTACTCCCCATTTCTTTAATTTCAAAATCTCTCCCTCTTGTTTTTAAAATCTTCTTTGCTTGTGCTTGTTTTTCTAAACTTAGACCCTTTGCAAATTAGAAACTTTGGCCTTATGTCACTGCATTTTCAAACTTCTTTTCTTAAATCAAACTTGTAAATAAACTTAACTATACTTGACTTAAAAATTTCAAAAAAATCCAAAAAGAACTAACTCATTCAAACCATTTTTAGGCCTTTGTACCTTTCAAACTTAAATTTTTTGCTAAAAGCAAAGCATCCACTTTGAAATTTATACCATGAACTACGAGGTTTTGATCCCTCATTTTTTATGTTGGTACGTAGGCATAAGCCCGAAGGTCTTGTCAAACACAAAAATATAATTAATGAATTCTTTTCTCACCCCCCCATTCTATTTGCTTGCAAACATCATTTATACAAAATACATATGCCCACAAAAAAGGGCTCCCTAGGAGTACCTAGGACACTTTGGGTGCTAACACCTTCCCTCTGTGTAACCAACCCCTTACCTGTAATCTCCGGCATTTTATTAGTTTTGATTTGAAAACTTCTTATTTTTGGGTTTTGTTCGTACTTTTCCCTTTTCCCTTGGAAACAATAAAAGTGCGGTGGCGACTCTTGTTATTTGATGTCTAGCTTATCCATAGCTTGATGATCATGAATTTACCGCTACACATGTACATATACATTCATACATCAAATATTTCATTATTGCATTATTATTGCATTTGATTCCCTAATTTCTGATCCTTTACTATGGTGATATCATGTCCCCGTGCAAATTTGGTGTGTCTGTCCTCCGTCAATTGTAGAGTATCAGCCCCTTAAGCAGAAAGAATTTAACCTTTCTCATTCCCCACTGAGTTATTTCCTCGTGGATGATTATTAGTTTAGCTTCCTCCCCAGTTGATTATTTGGATGGAACCACTCCCCCTGAGTTATATCCTCATCGGGTCGAGTCTTTGTTTGACCATTTCTTTCTAGCTCTTACCTAGATAGATGCTTTGGTCCCCTTAAAGTCTATTACCCAGTAACTTGTAATATTCTTCTTGATTTACGAGTACCTTACTCTTACCCAATACCCGGTAGCAGTAATCTACTTCCTCTTGTTTTCCCTAGCGGATTCGTTTTGTGTTTCCCCAGGTAGTCTATCCTTGATATGGTCATCCTAACCGATGATGGATATTCTCCCCTTTTAGGTTTTCTACCTAGTAAAAAGGTAGTTGTAATCCCTATTTCATTCCCCATAGGTTTAATCCTTGATATGTTCATCCTAATTGATGACGAGTTTCTTCCTTTTTGCGGTCTTCTTCCCAGTAACCAGTAGTTGTAAATCCTGCTTTCCCCTGCTGAGTCTATCCTTGATATGTTCATCCAAACTAGTGACGGATATTCTCTTTTTGGTATTTTATCCAGTAACTGATAGATATAATTCATATTTCTCCCCCTGGCAGTATATCCTTGATATGTTCATCTTAGCCGATGATGGATATTCTTCCTTTTGGGTTTATCCTTGACATGTTCATCTTAACCGGTGATAGATATTCTCTTTTTGGTATTTTATCCAGTAACTGATAGATATAATTCGTATTTCTTCCCCCGTCAATATATCCTTGATATGTTTATCTTAGCCGATGACAGAGATTCTTCCTTTTGGGTTTATCCTTGATATGTTCACTTTAATTAGTGACGAATTTTCTCTCTTCGGTCTTCTGCCCAATAACCGGTAGTTGTAAATCCTATTTGGCCTTTTCCCCAACAGGTTATTCTTACCAAGTAACCGGTAATGAATACACCTCCTTTTTCCTCCGCGAGTTATCCTTGATATGTTTACCCTAACTGGTAACAAATGCCTCTCTGATGGATTACATTATCTTTCTACCCAGTAACCGGTGGTAGGTAATGTAATTATGGTACTCTGGTGTTGAAGTTCATTCTTCCCTCAGTCGAGTTTGAGTGTGTATTTCCTCAGTGAAATCGCCATTTCCTGTTTGGTTTGAGTATTTCAGTTTGTTTCTGATTTACCCGTTTCCCCTGCAGATTTTTCTTCTTTATCTTCGAATGAGTCCTTCCATTGATTTATTTTCATGGAACCCTCTTGTGTCTCCATAAGTTGTAAGTCGTAGTCTGGCCTACGCCCAACTTTTTATCCCCA
The DNA here is from genome assembly GCF_024323335.1 of Lathyrus oleraceus. Lineage (NCBI taxonomy): Eukaryota > Viridiplantae > Streptophyta > Magnoliopsida > Fabales > Fabaceae > Lathyrus > Lathyrus oleraceus. The sequence continues at coordinate 428,676,042 of NC_066585.1, read as the reverse complement.
GAGTCTCTGTCTCCCTAGTGAGCTTTCCTTACGGAATGCATTATGCTCCTACAGACTTTCAGTCTCTCCGGATTCTTTTTATTTGTGGCAACATTTTCCCCACAGAGTTTATTTTTAAACATTCCTATCATATGCATCATGAGGTCTCTTAGGGACCAAAATTTGTTGCTATGTTGTTATTTATTCCCATTCTACTAATCAATATGAAGATTTTAACCTTCATCTCCTTAGCTACAACATCCTTAAAAAGGGGCAGCTATAAGCCTCCAATTTTGACCCTAAGATCCCTCATGATATCCCATTATATGTATTGGCATTGGGATCACACCTTGGCATCCTCCTTACCCCTCATTCATTGGGTTTGCATTGGGAGAGATCATCAAGCACATTTGATTGTATCATACTTTGTTTTTCATTATTTACTAACCAAAATACCAAAAATATGTCAATGTATGGTTTGTTGCTTTTGTAGGTAATGTGTATTCTCACCTATGCTCTATCAAGCTCATATATAGGGTTTGATACCCTCAATGCAAGGAGTTCAATCAAGAGATAGTTCACATGGTCTCTAGGCATCATATATGGATCCCCATGATCTTCACATATCATTTTGATCTAGAAATTGTCAAGAGTTTGAAGGAATTAGTCATGAGTTCTCATCTCCCATTACCCCTCAGCAAAATGGTGTGGTAGAAAGGAAAAATAGAACTCTCCAAGAATCTTCCAGAGCTATGATTCATGCTAAGAAGTTGCCCTACCACTTCTAGGTTGAAGCTATGAACACAACCTGCTATGTTCACAACAGAGTAACCTTGAAGAAAGGGACTCCAACTACTTTATATGAAGTCTGGAAAGGTAGAAGACCTACTGTCAAATACTTCCATGTGTTTGGTAGTAAATGTTATATCCTGACTGATTGTGAACAAAGAAGGAAAATGGATCCCAAGAGTGATGAAGGAATATTCCTGGGTTACTCAATAAACAATAGAGCATTTAGGGTCTTTAATTCCAGAACATAAGTAATGATGGAATCTATCGATGTTGTTGTTGATGATCAACAGACTGATGCCACAGACGATGTTGAAACATCTCTAAATGATGCCCCAACTGATCTCCCATACAAAAGTAATGAGAGTGAACCCACTCAAGCTGAACCTGAAGCTGATAACATTAATAAGGGACCCTCTATCATAATTCAGAAGGATCATCCGAAAGATCTCATTATAGGAGACCCAAATAAAGGGGTCACAACTAGATCAAGGGAAGTGATATCACATGGCTGTTTTGTGTCCAAGATTGAGCCCAAGAATGTCAAAGAAGCCTTAACTAATGAATTCTGGATCAATTCCATGCAGGAAGAGTTAGGCCAATTCAAGAGAAATGAAGTATGGGAACTGGTTCCAAGACCTGAAGGAATAAATGTTATTGGAACAAAGTGGGTTTACAAGAATAAATCTGATGAACGAGGGGTGGTTACTAAAAATAAAGCAAGATTGGTAGCACAAGGATACACTCAAGTTGAAGGAGTTGACTTTGATGAAACATTTTCCCCTGTAGCTCGCCTGGAGTCCATAAGACTATTGCTTGGAGTGGCATGCATTCTGAAGTTTAAACTGTTCCAAATGGATGTAAAAAGTGCCTTCTTGAATGGTTACTTAAATTAGGAAGTGTCAAGCCATATGTCTCAATATTCCATGTTGCTTAACTTTTTATATGAGCTTCAAATGAGGAAGTGTCAAGCCATATGTCTCAATATTCCATGTTGCTTAACTTTTTATATGAGCTTCAAATGAGAAAGGTGTCTTCATCAAAGTTGTAGCTCTCTCAAAGACCTTCAAAATGGTAAGAAATTTCATGTCATTTGGATTTTAAATGATAGAGTTATGCATTTTTGAAGTTTGGAAAAATCACTTGATCAATGGTATAGGGCAAAAGTGACCTATAATGTAGCCTCATATCACATGCTCAAAAACGTTGAATTAGCTCCCACTCCAAACATAAAAGTTAAATTAGACACATTGAATTTGGTTTTGCAACTTGGAAATATTTCATATCATAAAAATTGAGAAAGTTATGGCCTTGGGAAGTTGACTCTCAAATTAGGGTTTAGACAAAATGACCTATAATGTTTCAACATAGAAAATGATTTTCCAAGAAAAATTAGCTCTAGTTCTCAACATGAAAGTTGTTTGGAATGTTATTTATAGTAAGTTTTCTCTTGGAATAATTTTCATATGGTGAAAATTGTAGGAGATAGGGTCTAGGGAGACCCAGTTTTGATTAGATGAATCCATCTGGCCAACCACCATCAACCAACTTGCTAACCTTCAATTATTTGGACTTTCTTGGCTCACGGTAGATCATATATGCATAAGATGATGAATTTTGAAGTGTCCCTTGAGAAATTTGATCAATTGGTGAGATAGCTTGTTGGAGAAGTTACTCAAGATACCCAGTCAAACTAGGGTTTCCAAGGCAAATCACCCTCAAACTCTTGAAGAAAACATGATCAATATAACATGTAGAGATCATTGGGACTCATATATGATGTCCATAGCCATTCTTGAATCAATTCTTGGTTGTGCTCTTTGTTCATTAGGGTCTCAAACCCTAGATGTGAACTTGATGAATCTATGGAATCATGCCCTTCCTACAAAAGAGTTAGACAAATGCAAAGACATATTTTTGGTATTTTGGTTAGTGAAATGATAAAATACAAGTATGATATAATCACAAAGTTCTTGGTGATCTCTCCTAAAACAAACCCAATGAAGGAGGGGTAAGGAGGATGCCAAGACATGATCCCAATGTTAATGCTTATGATGAAATTGCATGAGGGATCTTAGGGTCAAAATTGGGGTCTTACAGATGCCCCTATTTAAGGACATTCTAACTGAGGAGGTGAAGGTTAAAATCTTCATGTCGACTCAGTAGAATGGGCTTAAATAACAACATGGAAACAAATTTTGGTCCCTAAGAGACCTCATGATGCATATGACGTGAATGCAAAAGTTAATGCTCTGTGGGGAAGTATTTCCACAAAGGAAAAGAAATCAGAAAGACCGAAAGTCCGCAGGAGTATAATGCATTCCGTAAGGAAAACTCGCTGGGGGCGACAGAGGCTCTGAGAGGATAAAAGGAGTTATACATAGGCCAGGCTACGACTTAGAACTGTTAGGGGACTAGAGGAATTCCATACAAAATGGAAAGACTCAGTCGGGGAAATAACAACATATGCAGAGGATACGAATAAGTCAGGATAAAACTGAAGTACGCGGCTCGTGCAGGGGAAAGAGATTTCACTAAGGAAATACGCACTCAACTCAACTGGGGAGAAAATAAACTTCAACACAGGAGGAGCAGAAATCTATTATCTACTATTCGTTATTGGGTAAGGAGATAATAAAGTTATGGCAGAGAGAACATCCATCATCAATTAAGATGAACATATCAAGGATGAGTTGCTGAGGACCGCCAGGAGGGAGTATTCATTACCGGTCACTGGGTAAGAATAACCTTGCTGGGGAAAAATGCAGAAAAGAATAGGATTTACAACTACCAGTTACTGGGCAGAAGACCAAGAGTGAGAGTATCTGTCATCGGTTAGGATGAAAATATCAAGGATAAGCTCGACATGGAAGAAGATCCGTCACAGGTTAAAGTGAACATATCAAGGATAGAATTTCCTGGAAAATTGTCAAGAAGGATACCCGTCATCGGTTAGGATGAACATATCAAGGATATATGTTGAAAAAGTATATCTTCGGCAAATATTTTTATATCGTATCCACAGAGATTGGTTTTTATTACCGCTGTTCTATAATCCAAATTGTTATAAGTTTAGAAAGTAACAAAGTTGTTTTGTTTGAAAAGTTATCTTTTGAGTAAAATGTCACTAAAACAATAAAATAGTTTTAATCAAATGTAAAAGGCTTGGCAAGATTGGAGTTTACTGATCCAATTGCTTATGATTCCTTATGACAAATATATAGATTTAAGATTATTGATGATGTTCAAGTATCCTCTCAATATCATTTATGTCTAAATGATATTGTGATAATCACTATATTAATCCTTAGACGATCTCTCTACCTAACTATCAATATAGCAATCTTTAATGGTTGATACAAAAGAAGAGTAGTGAATAAATCTATCTCTACAACTTATTCACTACTTGAAAACATATTTTCTGTCAAGACTTAAATAATCTCTTTCAACAACTACTCAAATCTAATATTCAACTTAGAGCAAAAATATCATTCAATACATCAACAATCATTTATCATATATAAGAATCAAATGAAATACATAAACAAATAGGAATAGCTACTACCTCCAATCTTGACAAAATGGGGTTTAGCTCCTCCTCATCATTTTTGGAAAGCACAAGGTAATGAAGAAATAAACTCTCTTTTTCTCTCTTACAAAATATCAAACTATGAATGAATCCATGAACAATTTCCATTCTGATTTCTAAAAAGGGTTGACCTTTCCTAAAATGCTCATTTTCATCTAAAGCTGAAAAGCCCCCTAAAACAGACACAGAAATGGCAAAACACAGCTGGCCTTGAAAACAACACACTTGGCCAAAACTGCTTGCTGGATTCGCAAGCTTCGCGGCGCGAACTGAAGCTACTTCAGCTTCCTTGCCTTGCAAGCTTCATCCAAATAGTCTTCCAAGTGATATTCTTCAAAATTAGGCCTCAAAATTGCATTCAACACTTCTTCCAAATTATGATTATGCATTCCAAAGCTCTCTTGTTCAAAAATTCTACAAAACTAACAAATATGTGAAATAACTACTCAACAACATAAATAAAACCTAATTGCATTTATACAAAATAGTGAGAATAAAAGTGTGTAATTACATCAAAACTTGGTAAAAGGGACCAATAAAATTATATAAAAAGTAGTACTAATTGGTCCCTAACAATATACCAACTGAACAAAAAGGGTAGGAATTACATCTATCGAAAGCTGGATAGAAAACCGTCGGAGAGAAAATCCGCACCGGTTAGGATGAACATACCAAGGATTAACTCTGCAAGGGGACAAATTAGGATTTTCAACTACCGGTTATTGGGTAGAAGACCAAACAAAGAGAAAGTCCGTCACCAGTTAAGATGAACATATCAAGGATTGACTTTGAAAAGGGGACAAAATAAGGATTACATCTATCAGTTACTGGATAGAATACCAAAGAAGAGAAAAACCGTCACCGGTTAAGATGACCATATCAAGGATTGACTCTGCATAGGTAAAAAGTAGGATTTACAACTACCGGTTACTGAGTAGAAGACCACAAGGAGAAGAAAACCCGTCACTGGTTAAGATGAACATATCAAGGATTAACTCTCCGAGGAACAAAATTAGGGATCACAACTACTTTTTTACTGGGTATAATACCAAGGAAGAGAATATTCGTCACTGGTTAAAGTGAACATATCAAGGATAGACTCCTGCGGGGAAATGAAAGATATCCGTCATCGGTTAAGATGAACATATCAAGGATATACTTTCAGGGGACTCTAATGAGGAGAAAAAGGGTACTTTTTCCGAGTATTGGGAAAGAAGTAACAAACTGGAAACTAAGAAGAATATTACCAGTTAATCGGTAATACACTCTTAGGGGACCAAAGTATCCATCTAGGTAAGAGCTAGAAAGAAAATTGTCAATCAAAACTCAACCCATTGAGGTTATAAGTCAAGGGGAGTAATTCCATCCAGAAGATCTACTGGAGAGAAAACTGAAATAACAACCATCCACGAGGAAACAAACTCAATGGGGAAACAGAGAAAGGTTAAAGTCTTTCTGCTTAAGAGGATGACACTCTACAGTTGAAGGAGGACAGACACCAGATTTGTATGGGGATAAAGTACCGCCATAACAGAGAATGAGAATCTCAAACAAATCAAATATGAAGATGCAGGATATGCAAATTATGAAGTTGTATGAATGTATATGTATATGTATATGATTATGCTGACAAAACGATCACAAAGGATACAAAGGTGTCGCAATGAAATTGAACCACCGGTACAATCCTTGGTCAATCCACAAAATATGGAGACCACAACCGGAGAACAGAGAGATCAATATCATAAAGGGCTCAACCCTAGCTGAAGACAGAGGGGATCTGCTGAGGATAGAACAATATCAACTCTGTGGGGAATTTTAGGTCAACACCATAAAAGTGGCGGACAACCCTACAGAGGAAATATCTTAACAAAAGCTGCTCAGAAACCAGAAGGAAACTCTGATTGGGAGCAAAGATACATGGCGATTGGTGGGGACACCAATGTGATCTATTGGGGAAAAACAAGCATCTCTGATGAAGATCCACCTGCTGAGGAAATACGAACTTCGCTGGGGAAGGCCGAAACTCTATTAGGGACAAGGACACACCGCAACTCAGCTGAGGATAAAGAAAGGAGTTCCACCGGGGATCAAATACTCCACCGAGGAACTGAATCAACACTGACGTCTAGGGATACCTCAAAGGTTAAATGCTTGGGGAACCTCTGATGCTTAACACTTAAGGACTTGCTTCTTACTGAAATGCGGTTAATATTCCTCTGACTTGCTTTGGAACAATTGTTGCTTTTATATATTAAAGAAAACTTCATTTTGATTTAAAATTTTAATTTCAAAATGATCATAATAAAATTTAAAACTATTGGCTGAAGTAAATAAGAGTAGAAACAATTGGATAAAAGCTCAACTTTATTTAATGGAATGGTAGTCTGTAAATGATAAGACTCCATAGATTTTTACAAAGTTGAAAATGGTAATTTACATGGAAAAGGTTACATTGAATACAAATGATCCTTAATCCCTCTACCAACTCTTGATATCCACCTTGCTCTCGACCGCCGCTGGGATAATGAACTGATGTCAACCCTTGTGCTCAAACAAGTCTCCAAAATCATCGAAGATCAGCAGAATGCAGTGACTTGCCATAATCCCTAATTTTTGCATAAGTTGCCCCAAGGTGGGGTACTCAACTTATCGGGAAATTTCTTTCTGTTTTTATGTCTCTAATTTTTTCCTGGACCTCCCTTTCAGGTCTTCAATCCACCGAGACGCTCATTTTTGCCTAGCCACCCTTTCGAGTTTTCAACTTAGCGAGTTGTTCTTTTCTTTTTTAGGCGAAGTATTTCTTGACTGCATCGGCGTTCACAGGACGAGTGAACTCTTCACCATCCATAGTTGTAAGAATCAATGCACCTCCTGAAAAGGCTCTCTTGACAACATATGGGCCCTCATAATTGGGAGTTCATATTCCTCTGGAATCTGGCTTGAACGATAAAATCTTCTTGAGCACAAGGTCACCTTCTCCGAACACTCGAGGTTTGACCTTCTTATCAAAAGCTTTCTTCATCCTCTGCTGATATAACTGACCATGACACATGGCAATCAATCTCTTCTCTTCAATCAAATTCAACTGGTCAAACCTGGTATGACACCATTCAACTTCAGTCAACTTGGCTTCCATGAGCACACACAATGAAGGAATCTGAACCTCTACGGGGAGCACTGCTTCCATACCATAAACAAGAGAGAAATGGGTTACCCCTGTTGAAGTGCAGACGGATGTACGATACCCATGCAAAACAAATGGGAGCATCTCATGCAAATCCTTATATGTGACAACCATCTTCTGGATAATCTTCTTGATGTTCTTATTCGTAGCTTCAACAACCCCATTCATCTTGGGTCTGTTGGGAGAAGAATTATGATGTGCAATCTTGAAGTCTTTGCAAAGAGCTTCCACCATATTATTATTCAAGTTCGATCCATTATCAGTAATGATCTTACTCGGCACACCATAACGGCATATGATCTGATTCTTGATAAACCTTACAACAACTTACTTAGTTACATTTGCATACGATGCTGCTTCAACCCATTTTGTGAAGTAGCCAATTGCCACTAAAATGAAACGATGTTCGTTCGAAGCTTTGGGCTCAATCATCCAAATCATATCAATTCCCCACATGGAGAACGACCATGGGGAAGAGATAACATTCAATAGTGTCGGAGGAACCTGAATCATATCAGAATAAATTTGACACTTGTGGCATTTCTTCACAAATTTTCAACAGTCAGATTCCATTGTCAGCCAATAGTAACCTGCTCGCAACATCTTCTTCGCCATTGCATGTCCATTGTAATGAGTACCAAAGGAACTTTCATGCACTTCAGTCATCAACAAGTATGCTTCGTATCTATCCACACATCTGGGCAAAACCATGTCAAAGTTTCTTTTGTACAGTATATCACCATTCAAGTAGAAATTACCGGCTAATCTTCTCAAAGTCTTATTATCCTTCAAAGATGCCCCAGGCGGGTAAATCTGACTTTGGAGGAAGCTTTTGATGTCGTAATACCATGGCTTCTCGTATTTGATTTCTTCAACAGCGACCACATGAGCTGGCCTATCAAGACGCATCACAAACAAATTAGGAACTTCATTCCAATACTTCACTACGATCATTGATGCCAATGTTGCAAGAGCATCTGCCATTCGGTTTTCATCTCGAGGAATATGATGAAACTCAACCTTTTTAAAGAAAGTTGAAATCCTCCTTGCATAATCTCTATATGGTACCAAACCGGGTTGGTTTGTGTCCCATTCTCCTTTGATCTGATTCACAACCAAAGCCGAATCACCGAAGACATCCAAATACTTGATTCTGAGATTCATGGCCCCTTCAAGCCCCATAATGCAAGCTTCATATTTTGCCATGTTGTTTGTACACTTGAAAGTCAATCTAGATGTAAACGGTAGATGCGTGCCTTGAGGAGTAATAATCACTTCCCCAATGCCATTTCCATATTGATTAACAGCTCTCTCAAATACCATGCCCCAACAGGAACCAGGTTCTCACCCTTCTTCAAGTAATGGTTCATCACAATCTTTCATTTTCAAGTACAAAATCTCTTCATCAGGAAAGTCATACTACACTGACTGGTAATCTTCAATTGGTTGGTGAGCCAAATGGTCATCCAAGATACTACCTTTGATTGCTTTCTGAGATCGGTATTCAATATCATACTCTGATAACAACATCTGCCAACAGGCAATTCTCCTAGTTAAAGCAGGCTTCTCAAATATATACTTGATTGGATCCATTTTGGATATCAACCAAGTGGTATGATTCAACATATACTGACGCAGACACTTAGCAGCCCAAGCCAATGCGCAACAAGTCTTCTAAAGCATAAAATACCGAGTCTCACAGTCGGTGAACTTCTTACTGAGGTAGTAGATTGCAAACTCTTTCTTCCCAGTCTCATCTTGCTAGCCAAAAATACAAGCCATAATATATTCTATCACAACCAAATACATGATCAACAGTCTTCCTTCAACAGGGGGAGACAAAATCGGAGGCTCAAGCAGATATTCTTTGATACTGTCAAAAGCATTCTTGCAATCTTCGGTCTAATCACAAGACTGATCTTTCTGACGAAGCTTGAATATAGGCGCACATGTGGCAGTCATGTGTGAAATGAATTTGAAAATATAATTCAAGCAGCCGAGAAAACCTCTGACTTACTTCTCAATTTTGGGCGCAAGCATCTCTTGTATTGCTTTGACCTTGGCAGGATCAACTTCAATACCCTTCTCACTGACAATAAAGCCCAACAACTTACCAGAACGAACACCAAAAGTACACTTATTGGGATTCAAGTGGAGTTTATACTTCCTCAAACGCTGGAATAGCTTCAACAAATGCTCGACATGTTCCTCTTCATCAATCGATTTAGCAATCATGTCATCGACATATACTTCAATCTCTTTATGCATCATATCATGAAAAAAGAGTAGTCATTGCTCTCTGGTAAGTTGCATCAGCATTCTTTAAACCAAAAGGCATAATTCTATAACAGAATGTTCCCCAGGGTGTAATGAATGTGGTCTTCTCCATATCTTCGGGTGCCATCTTAATCTGATTATATCCGTAAAATCCATCCATGAACGAAAAGACTTTGAATTTAGCAGTATTATCTACCAACATATCAATGTGTGGCAGAGGGAAATCATCTTTCGGACTGGCTTTATTCAAATCTCTGTAATCAACACACATGCAGACTTTTCCACCTCTCTTCGGCACAGGCACAATATTGGCCACCCATTGCAGATACTCAGCGGTCATAAGAAAACCGACATCAATCTATTTCTGGACTTCCTCTTTGATCTTCACAGCCATATCAGGATGCGTTCTTCTCAATTTCTACTAGACTGGCGGGCATTCTGGCTTCAACGACAATCTATGCTCCACAATCTCAGAATCCAATCCAGGCATGTCTTGATAGGACCAAGCAAACACATCTGAATACTCTCGAAGAAGATCAATCAACCCCTTCTTAGCATCTGGACACAGTCGAGACCCAATCTTGACTTCCTTCATATCATCTTCGGAACCCAAGTTGACTAGCTCAATCTGCTCTTCAAACGGTTGAATAATCTTTTCTTCTTGCTCAAGAAGACAAGACAATTCATCACTCACTTCTACATCACTTTCCTCCTCGGCCTCAAACACAGGGAATTCAAAATTTGGAGAAGGAAAAGGATCATTGTATTCGATGGGGTTAGGAACCAACCTGCATAATGATTTGATATTTTGATTTTAGAGAAGTGAATTTGTGACCAAATATTATGCAGATGGACCACTATATTGTTTATTTATGTTTTTTGTGATTACCATTTTCAGAATAAAGCAAAAAAGTAAAAATAAACATCAAAGATATGGATGAATATAATTAATTTTATTGATGATCAATTTAAAATGCTCAAACAATTTCACTTCTCCCTTACGCATAGGATAAGGATTTTTAAAATATAAAAGCAATTACTTAGATCGATGCAAAATAACAGGAATATCAACGGCAGACCAATTGTTGCATGTCCTTCCATGCGTTACAAAGTTGATGCAGTCTTCCTCTTTGCTATCCTCTAGCACAGCAGCTAAGTGTTGTTCATTGCCATGAATGAACCCTCCGCTACGGAATTTGAGTTGTATATCTCCAGATCTAACAACTGATGACCCTCTCTGGAACCCCATACTAGTTCCTCCTTTGTTGTCGGAGACCTCTACCATGTGCCCCCACTGATCAACATTGCCTTCTCCAACAATCTTCTGAGCATCTTTTAATAAGGACATAGGTGCCCTAACTTTCTTCTCAGCAACAATAGATAAAGCTTGGAACGAAGTTCCAACCTCATCCTTAGCTTATACATACGAGAAAGATGACAGATGGCTAACCAACAGTGCTTTCTCACCTTCCACAATTACTAGCTTGCCATTCTTGACAAATTTGAGCTTCTGGTGCAGAGTGGAGGTAACAGCCCCTGCCTCATGAATCCATGGTCTTCCCAATAAACAGCTATAGGCCGGATGGATATCCATTACTTGAAAAGTAATCTGAAAATCACTTGGACCTATCTTGACTGGAATGTCCACTTCACCAATTACCGTTTTGCGCGAGCCGTCAAAGGCTTTGACAATTACCCCACTATACCTCATGGGCGCTCCTTGGTAAGATAACTTCGACAAAGTTGACTTCGGAAGCACATTGAGTGACGAACCGGTGTCAACTAGCACATTTGACAAAGCATCTTCCTTACAGTTCATTGAGATATGCAAAGCAAGGTTACGATTTCTTCCCTGCTTAGGGAGTTCTTCATTATAGAAGCTCAAATTATTGCATGAAGTGATGTTAGCCACAATGTGATCAAATTGATCCACAGTAACATCTTGCTCTAGATATGCTTGTTCAAGAACTCTCTGTAGTGCTTCTCTGTGCGCTTCAGAATTCAAAAGCAGTGACAACACGGAAATCTTCAAGGGAGTCTGGAGCAGCTGCTCAACCATATTAAATTCACTCCTTTTTATTAATAGGAGTACCTCATCATCATCATTGGCTTTCAAGTTGCAGGGTTCACCATACTTATCTTTTGAACAGCCAACTGGTTCTACATTAGGTACCTCCACTTTCTTACCAACGATTGCTTCCTCTGGGATCACCGGCCCAAACACTCGACCACTGCGGGTCACCTTCGTAACATCAACAATGCTCACCACTGAACTAGTCGTAGGTAACGGAACCTCTTGACCATTCTTCATCATTGTAGCATTATACTGGTACGATACAACCTTATCAGATGAATACGAGATTGGGCCCGCTAACCATATTACCAATGGCGATACTGATCTTTGATTGACATTCTTGTTATTGCTACTATCATATTGGATTACCAACCGCTCTTGTTGTTTGAAAACGGGCACTATGACATTGACGTCGTCATCTACATGATGGGATTGAACAATCTGAATCATGCTTTTATCCATCAGACGCTGGATGTCCCTTTTCAATACATCACACCCTCTTGGGTTCACGCTACAAACAACACAACCATCATGGCCATGTTCACAATCACTCACCAAACAAATATCTTTGTGTATCTGCACCAAAGATCTTCAGATAAACCGGACATCAAAAACCTTGAATTCACCGGACAACCATCCATCATATTCTTTGAAGAGTTCCCATGAGCGGGCAAAGGGTTAGCTTTCACATTTGGCGCGCGGTCCTCAAAAGACACCATACCACTCTTCATAAGCTTTTTCACCCCATACTTCAACGGATAACAGTTTTCAATATCATGCCCAGGTGCACCCTAATGAAAAGCACAGCGAAGCTCAAGTTTATACCACCAAGGAAGTGGTTCTGGGATCTGCGGTGGGTTCCTCGGTTGAATCAAGTTATTGAGAACTAACGAGGGATATAACTCTGCATACGACATAGGAATCGGGTCAAAAGAGACCTTCTTCCTCTCAAAATTTTGTTGTTGATGATGATTGTTGGTATTGTTGTTGTTGTAGGTGTTCGTTCTTTGTTGCGGTTGTTGTTGTTGACGTTGATGTTGTCGTTGTTGAATGGGTGTTGTTTGTTGATTAGAGAATACTGGAATTACGGAAGATACTTGATGATAATGATGTTGACGGGGTGGTGGATTTCTTCTAATCTGAGGCCTCCTCTGCCTTCCACTGGTAATTGTGTTTGCTTCACTGTCCTTCTTCTTGCTGAAACTACTGCCATACCTCTTACTTGTTGATGCCTCATCTCTTGACAAACATCCTTCACGGACCCCTTCCTCAAGGCTCATCCCCATATTTACCATTTTGGTAAAATCACTGGGGGCACTAGCGATCATGCGTTCATAATAAAATGAATTCAGGGTCTTTAAGAAGATCTTTGTCATCTCTTTCTCCTCCAAAGGAGGAGTGATCTGGGCAGCCAACTCCCTCCATCTTTGTGCATACTCTTTAAATGTCTCTTTGTCTTTTTGAAACATAGACCTCAACTGGTCTCTATCCGGAGCCATGTCCATATTATATTTGTATTGCTTCACAAAAGCCTCTCCCAAGTCGTTGAAAGTGCGAATGCTTGCACTATCCAAGCCCATATACCAACAGAGTGCAGCACCAGTCAATCTATCTTGGAAGTAGTGAATAAGCAATTGGTCATTATCAGTGTGAGTTGACATCTTGCGGGCATACATCATAAGAGGACTGAGTGGACAGGAGTTCCGCTTATATTTTTCAAAGTCAGGCACTTTGAACTTCACCGGGATTTTGACATTGGGTACCAAACATAATTCGGCAGCACTCTTCCCAAACAGATCCTTACCTTTCAGCGTCTTTAATTCCTTGCGTAACTCAAGAAATTGGTCTTTCATTTCGTCCATCTTCTCATACACATCCGGACCATCAGACGGCTCGGAATGATAGATTGTATCCTCTACGCGAGGTAAAGTATGCACAAGTGGAGGTGGCACGGACATGACCGGGCTAGATGCCGGCATGGAAGCAAAGGTAGGCACAAAGCCTTCTGGCACAAAGTTGGGTGGCATTCTCCACGGGAATCCAGCAGGAAAGTTCGGCACGAAGTGGGCGGTAGCAGTAGACAGGGTAGAGGTAACCACTTCTGAAGTAACAGTCCTCACGGGAGGAGTTGCAGGCGTTGGAGAAGCTTGACTCTGAGCAACAAGAACTGACTCCATCATGGCAGCCAGTCGGGCGATCTCGTCCTTCAGCTCTCTGTTCTCTTGCTCTAGATGTTCCATAATTCTCAGATGATTGGCCCTGGTATTGTACCGGTGAGTCAGCTTGGCTAAAGCACAGAAGAAACACCAATCAGACACCTGGCAAAAACCTGCTTATGCAAATGATGCATGAAATGCAATGCTTGATTTTTTTTTATTTCCAAGGAACTTACTATATCGTTTGCAAATATAATATTTAAATGGCAATTGCAACAATTTGATATGACCAAAAATCTCTTTTTATTTATATAAATTGGAAGGATTACACTGAGTACAATTTCAGAAACCAAAATAAAAAGATACAAGAGAAAAGGAGACTAGTCATCCTAAAGATCCCTAACAACAATGTCAGAAGATCTGGCTGAAGGCGCATATTTCTTTCGAATGCGACGAATCTCGGTCTCAAAAGAAGCCTTCATCTGGGTCTTCTCGAGGACAAGCTGGTCAACAATCTTCTTCCAAGCAACGGAAGGTTGAGGCATGCTGTAGCGGGGTATTCGTTACCATTAGACATATTGACTAAATCCAAGGTAAACCATACAAGTCGAGTCGCCACCGCACTTCTATTTATCCAAAGGAATGGTTAGAAAGCGAACAAAAACCTAAAAGTTTTATCGAATCAAAAACTAGTAAAAATGCCAGAGATCGGGGTAAGGGGGTTGGTTATGCAATGGGAAGGTTTTAAGCACCCAAAACATCCTAGGTACTCCTAGGGAGCCCTTTTCACATTTGTTGTAAGGTTGGTATTTTGTGAAAATTTGTTTGTGCAAACATAATTGAAGAGATGAGAAGAGAATATACAAATTATTTACATTTTGTGTTTGGATGGATAAACCCATTGCCTACGTACCATCTTAAAAAATATTAGGATCAAAACCTCGTAGTTCGGGGTAAAAATCTCAAAAATGAGTTGGTGAATTGATTGGTCTAAAAGCCTTAAGGTCTTTTGTTATCCAAGGGATAAAACTCAACCTAAAACCAGAAGTCCACCATGTGAGGATAGCTTCAACATGCTAGTGAGGGGTTAACCCTATAATAAGCATGGAAGACTCATTGTCCATCACTAAGGATATAGGTGAGTATTAGATCTACCTCAAGGATAACTCAAACCTAATAGCTAAAGGTTATGGAAAATTTTGATTATGAAAGGGACCATTGAAACCACAAAAAGATAAAAAGTATTTGAATGGGTTATATTTACCAATGAAAGGTATTTACAAAATATGGTCAAGGTTGACTTAAAATTTCAATTCAAAATAAGTGTTATGAAAAGAAAGTTTGAAAATCAAAAGCATAAGGCTTAGGTTTCTAATGTTTGAAAACAAGTGTTAAATGTTTGCACAAAAGTTTTAGCTAGGGTTAGAATGGAGGGAAGAAGAAGAATGGCTAAAGTCCTACGTATTTACAAGTTTATTTACAATTTATGTTTGGATGGATAAACCCATTGCCTACGTACCATCTTAAAAAAGATTAGGATCAAAACCTCGTAGTTCGGGGTAAAAATCTCAAAAATGAGTTGGTGAATTGATCGGTCCAAAATCCTTAAGGTCTTTTGTTATCCAAGGGAGAAAACTCAACCTAAAACCACAAATCCACCATGTGAGGATAGCTTCAACATGCTAGTGAGGGGTTAACCCTATAATAAGCATGGAAGACTTATTGTCCATCACTAAGGATATAGGTGAGCATTACATCTATCTCAAGGATAACTCAAACCTAATAGCTAAAGGTTATGAAAAATTTGATTAAGAAGGTGGCCATTGAAACCACAAAAAGACATTTGAATGGGTTGTATTTACCAATGAAAAGTATGTACAAAACAGTCAAAGTTGACTTAGGAGTTCAATTCAAAATAAGTGTTATGAAAAGAAAGTTTGAAAATCAAAAGCATAAGGCTTAGGTTTCTAATGTTTGAAAATAATTGTTAAATGTTTGCACAAAAGTTTTGGCTTGGGTTAGAGTGGAGAGAAGAAGAAGAATGGCTAAATCCTAAACATACAAGAGGTAAGGGATAAGAGAACAAGACCACAAATGGAGTTCCTCTCTTGAGATCATAAGCAATCACATAAGCATAAACTTAAGCAATCAACAATCAAATGAACTCTTGGGAAGCTCCTCAATGTATTATGGGTCCCTCTCTCTTAGAAGCTCATGGCAATGGTTCCTCAATTTGGATCAAGTTGGAATCCCTAGCACAAGAACACACACATCAAAAGATTCTAGCAAAACAAACAAGGAATGGACAATAAGAGTTTAGAAGTTGGTCCTTCCAAGGTTATCTTCAACATTAAGCATTCTAAAGGCATGAGGCCTAGCTGCTCTTTGACGTTTAAGAACTCTAAAGGCATGAGGCCTAGTTGCTCTTCAAATTCCATTAGTTTGGGTAAGGTCCTAATATCTAAGTCCATTTGTCCATTTCTTTGCATTTGGTCAACAACAAACAAACAAAACAGAAGCACAAGAGTATATACACAATTATGTGCTCAAGTGAGCAAAAGGCAAATTGCATTAACATAAACATGTGCCCAAGTGAGCAAAGGAAAAAGCAAATGAATAATATGTACAAGAATAGTAAATTGCATAAATGTAAAGTGCAAAAAGTAAATGTTAATGGTTAATGATTAGTGTTAGTAGTTGGTGTGCCATAAGGCAAATTTAGCGCTATGTTAAGCAATCGTAATTGGACTTATGTAGAAGTCACAACTATCTGAGGCCGGTCAATAATAATGTAGGCAACAACACAAGTTAGAAGTCTTGATTAGTGAACCAAGTTCCAACAACTTGCCATGCCAAAAGAAAAAAAGAATTGATCTTGTATTGGTTTAAGTCCTTTGCATGATTTAGGAAGCAACCTATCCTTAATGCAAAGCCATTCATTTGATCAATTGATCAAGATGAATTAGATTTGAATCAAGGAAGATTAAGCCTCCCTAATCAATGCTAACTTATCAACCTTCAACTCATTGATCAAAAAGAAAAAGAAGAAGAAAGGGATGAACAATGGAAAAGGAAATGTAAAGAATAAAGTGCATTAAATGAAATATAATGTACCAATCAACAAGTGTTGACCAATGACATTGAGGATCATGGTCAAACAATCAAAAATATAAGTGAGATGAAGATTGGAGGTCAAGCAATGAATAAAATATTTTTTGGCATTTTTAATATTTGAAAATAAACTTGAATTAAAATATTAAAGAAAGGTCAAACTTCAAAATCACCTCAAATCAACCTTGAAAGGTTCAAGTGATTTATCCTAAGTTCAACAAGGTCAAACAAGGTTTGACAAAAAATTTCAGCATTTTTAAAAGTCAGAAACTATTTTTAATCAATTAAAAATGAATAAAAATAAACTAATTGAACTAAAATCTAAAAATAAACTAATTAAACTATTTTTAATAAATTGATGAGAATATTTTTCATAGATCCATCAACATTCAAATAGGTTGAGAAATTATTTTTGTATTTTTTGAATATTAAAAACTATTTAAAATGAATTAAAAATAACCAGAAAAGAGAACATTCACAAAAAATATCAAATGACAAAATAAAAAATATTAAAAATCATTTTTAGAAACTAGAATTTAAATGGGGAAAAATGAAATTGGTCCCATATTTTTTGGAATTAAAATGAAGAAGTTATGAATTTTTGAAAATAAATGGAATAAAAGAAATTAAAACAGAAATTAGAAAATTAGAAAAAACCACAAGCGTCTGATCAAGCCTCATTAATTGACGTGGCTGATCAGACGGATGTGAGATGCGCGCTCATGGTGAGTCCAAGTCAAACGCGTCACACCTGGCATTAAAGCAAGTAATCCAAACGCATGGCTGGGATTAAAACGTGGGAGATGCATCCAATGGTCCAGATTCAATCTGGCTTGGTGGACGGTGGCCAGCACCACCGTCTTCTTCGGCGAGCACTCAAGCTCCGGCCAGAGTTGCAGGTCCTCCAAACTCAACCAAAACTCACGATCCAGGTACCAAATTAAAGCTGGGGTGATGTACATCACCCCTGTGCTATCTATTTCTACTCTAGATCTCCATAGTGAGAGAAATCAGAGGTTGAAACTTGATGGTGTTCATCATGAACTTGCTCGATTTTGAAAATTGAGCATACATCAATGATGCCTCTATAGAGAGGACTTCAGACAACACAATAGCCAGGCAAATAGATCAAAGATTAAGGAGTTTCGAAGAAAAAACCAGTTGATGAAAACCTTTGAATTGTGGAGCTTTGAGTCACTTTCCTTGCTTCCTCTTGCTAAACAGAACTTCTATGGACTGGATGATGAAGGTTTAGGAACTTTAGATCTGAAGATTCAACCAAATTCAGTTGAATTTCAGATCTGAAATTTTGAAGAAATGTGAACTAGTTCCTCTAGGTATGGCTAGGGATTCAATTGTGCAGCATATCAGGCGCCTTCAGGTTGAGATTTGGTGGAGGTATGCACCTCTATTTATAGCTGGAATTGGCTGAGCAAGTGAGTTTCCTCGTGTGCATGGCAAGTGGATTTTCCTTGCATGGGCTTGCATGATCATGTAGAAGGCCCAAACTCAATTGCATTTGCATGCTGATGACCAAACAACTTGAAATGGACATGTAGTTGGCAATGCATAAGCTTGTGCATGGAATTCTAACATGTTATGCATAATTGAGCTTAAAACTTCACCTTTTCGAAAATGCCACTTGAAAAATTGAGACATAGGCATGTGAGTAATGGTTGGAAAGGTATTTACATAAGGAACAAATGTTATGTTGGACTAAAACTCATTTGTAGTGTGGAAATTTATGAAAATAGGCCATGAAGTTCATAGTGCAAAACATGCCTTTGAGAATTTTGCCAAATTGGTCCAACTTCAAGCCCTTCTGTTTTGATAATGCAAGCCTCAAATGGAAAAACTTCCAACATCAAAGTTGTAGGTCTTTTCAAGACAGTCAAAATGGACTTATATTTTGCATCATTTGGATTTTTTATAAAGGAGTTATGGGCACTTGAAGTTGGATTTTTTTGCCTTTCAATGCATTTGGTCCAAAGTGACCTATAATGTTTTGCATTATCACATGTATTTATTTTGAGATTTTGAAATTTTGTTCAAAATAACATTTGAAGTAGACATCTTAATATTTCCAATTCATTTAATCCCACCTCAAAATCATAAAAAATGAATGAGTTATGTCCTTGGGAAGTTGACCCAAAATTAGGGTTTCAGTCAAAATGACCTATAATGTCTTGGAATGGGAGATGACCTTCCAAGCTTCAAATCAATTTTTGATTAAAATGAAAGTTGTTCATGTTGTCCTTAATAACATTTTTGATTGTTGGATCATCTCCATTTGACCAACCCATAAAAAGTTAGGTCTCAGTGCATTTCAAAATAGTCAAATGAATTGACTGATCAACTTCTCAAGCCCACAACTCATATCTTGATGAATTGATGATTGAGGACACTCAAATAAGTTCAAATATGAATGAAATGATTAATTAAAGAACTTCCCTTGATTGTATTTGACCATGGGTTGAGGTTGCTTCATTAGCAAGGCATTGTGGGTGATCAGATGAATTAAGGTTTCTTTGAGGAACAAACCTCAACCCTTTGACTTGCTTTGATAAAAAATGATAAATTGAGATACTTGGGAGGTATATTTGATGGATGAGGGCTTTGGGAACCATTACCATGCTTGCTTTCATCTTCTCTTGACCATATCTTTGCACAAATGATCTCATAGAAGCTCTTGACCTTGTGATTGCTCAAGCTACAAACAAAAGGTGTTAGTGACATATTTTTTTGCTTTTGGTTAGTGAATAAAGATGAGAAAATCAATAATATACAATTCAAGCATGCTTGGTGATCTCAAACCACTCACAAGAGGTCCCACCTAAAGGCAAAGGGAACCAAGATGCTTATGATCCTTGAGGCTTTGCAAATACAATGTTATGATCCCTTGAGGGATCTTAGGGACAAAATTGGGGTCTTACAACAACGCGCCTTCCAACCATTTTGGAGGGTAATAACCGGTACAGTAACCCATAATTTTGAGGGAAACAGAGCCACTTTAATTCACAACCCGGCTATTCGATATTTCCGCCAAATATTGGCGTCCACCATTTTTGGTCGAGCAAATTCTAACAAGGTGAACGAAAAAGATCTCTTTTATTTGTTCGCCATATTTTTGCCACTAAAGGTGAATACCGTCCCTTTTATGCTATCTCACATGCATGTCATTGTCAATGCGAAGCGAGGGCTGATTATTTTTGGAGGTTTAGTAACCTCCATATCCAGAGTCCTAGGACTCGAAGAAAAATTCTCCAGGCTAACCCCGCTCCCACATCATGCCATTGACATAGACATGGCAAGGAGCATGAAATTAATGAAACGAAGGTCAAATGAAAAATTCAATTTAATAATTGCAAATAATGTCTTACGAAATTTCATCCTCCCAAATCCAAATCGCGCAGATGTGCGTAACCCGGATAATTATTGTTATACTAATGATCTGGTGCCTAACCAAGTCCCCGCACATATTCCTAAGAATGTAGTTGCTGGCGGGGACACCGATGAGGATCACATTCCGGAGCAAACTGCTTCCGCTACTGACCCACTCACCACACACATGTCATTTGAAAATGTTGCAGGTACATCCTCCAGTCAAAGACCCAGAAGAAGAAATGTGGCACCAGCCACTCTTGATGAGATCTATGCATAACTGTTGCGGCGTAGCGAATTAGACGCTCAGCACGACCTACAAATCCAAAACATGGAAGCTCAGCAAACTGAAATGATGCAAATCCTTCGCCAAATGCAACATGATCAGCACGACATGGCTTTCAGAACTGAACAAACAATGTATGGCTTGATCGAACAAACAATACGTGTGGAAGGTCTCCAAAACTACATGCCACCTCACCAGCCAGGAAACGGTGGACGTGCACGTACTTTCTTTCCTATCTTATGTCGTTGCATTGGGGATAATGCAAGGTTTAAGTATGGCGGAGGAAGCTTTACCGCTTTTATTTATCTCTTTCTAGGTAGATTTAATTTATTGTTATTGTTATTTCCTTTTGTTAGTTTTGTTAAAGTGTCAGTCGAGTTAAATATCAATATGTTGTCGAGTCTTTATGCGTGGTTTCCCGTATTTACTAATTCACCCATTTGCTTAAGCCATACAAATTTTTTCCCAAAATCTAGACTTAGAGATACAACGCATCTTTTGAAAATTTTAACCTATAAATAAAACTGAGGTTGAATTGTGGAGATTTGGAAAACTTTATAAGATCGGTATCATTTTAACACCTTAAATATCCCAAGTATAAGATCAATTTGAGTACTTGTCATGCCATAGCCTTAAATTCTATCCTTTAATATTTCCTTAAGTAGTTTATCTAGCAGTCAACACCATCCTAAGCACACACTATGCAAGAGGCCGATGCAAATAAGTGTATGATTTCAGGCTTAAAAGAAGAAAAGATTTCGAAATTCATGAAAAATGTTGTTCCCTCTAAGTTAGGTGATCCTCACCTTGTCATTTATCCCAACGGTATAACCATCTTTAATTGTTATTTGAGCCAAAATGCTAAAAAGAAATAAATAAATAATTATTAGATCATAGTCACTAACAGATTATCATGCTATGAATGTGAAAGGATAACGGGCTTAATGTGATTGTGTCAGAATGAAAAAGGATAAAAAGAAGGTTTAGTAAGGTAGGCTTAGGCAAGACAACATGATTCGGATTGGTTTGTATAGGAGGGAGACTTATGGTTACAATATTGCGACTATGTCTTCCAACGATACCCTTAGTGTGGAAGTGAGTACCTGTTGTAGCGGGGTATTCGTTACCTTTAGATTTATTGACTAAATCAAAAGTAAATCATACAAATCGAGTCGCCACCGCACTTCTATTTATCCAAAGGAAAGGTTAGAAAGCGAACAAAAACCGAGAAGTTTTATCGAATCAAAAACTAATAAAAATGTCATAGATCTGGGTAAGGGGGTTGGTTATGCAATGGGAAGGTTTTAAGCACCCAAAACATCCTAGGTACTCCAAGGGGGCCCTTTTCACAATTGTTGTAAGGTAGGTTGGTATTTGGAAAATTGTTTGTGCAAACATGATTGGGGAGATGAGAGAAGAATGTACAATTTTTTTTACAATTTTGTGTTTGAATGGATAAACCCATTGCCTACGTACCATCTTAAAAAATATTAGGATAAAAACCTCGTAGTTCTGGGTAAAAATCTCAAAACAAGTTGGTGAATTGATTGGTCCAAAAGCCTTAAGGTCTTTTGTTATCAAACGGAGAAAACTCAACCTAAAACCATAAGTCCACCATGTGAGGATAGCTTCAACATGCTAGTGAGGGGTTAACCCTATAATAAGCATGGAAGTCTTATTGTTCATCACTAAGGATATAAGTGAGTATTATATCAACCTCAAGGACAACTCAAACCTAATAGCTAACGTTTATGAAAAGCTTTGGCAAAAGTGGCCATTGAAACCACAAAAACAATTGAGTGAGTTGTATTTACCAATGAAAGGTATTTACAAAATATGCTCAAAGTTGACTTAGGATTCAATTCAAAATAAGTGTTATGAAAAGAAAGTTTTAAAATCAAAAGCATAGCGCTTAGGTTTCTAATTTTTGAAAGTAAATGTTAATGTTTGCACAAAAGTTTTGGCTTGGGTTAGATTGGAGGGAAGAAGAAGAATGGCTAAGTCCTAAACAAATAAAAGGTGAATGAGGAGAAATAAAACCACAATGGAGTTCCCTTCTTGAGATCATAGTGATGATCCAAGTTGATCTCTTTCCTTTGGAATATAGCAAGCAATAGCAAGTAACTCAAGCAATCAAGCACACAATCAAACAAGCTCCTAGGAATCTTCCAATGGCTTTTGTATCTCTCACTTTGGATGCTCATGACAATGGTTCTTTCACTTGGAAAGTTTGGGATCCCTAGCACAAAACCACACACATCAAAAAGTTCTATAATGCAAACAAAGAATGGACAAGAGTGAGTTTAGAAATTAAGTCCTTTCCAAGCCTTCTTCAAGATCAAGCATTCTAAAGGCATGAGGCCTAGTTGCTCTTTGACATTTTCTTCTTTTATAGCATTCTAAAGGCATGAGGCCTAGTTTCTCTTTGACTCCATTTTTGCATAGGTAAGAGTCCTAAAATCTAAGTCCTTTTGTCTATTTTTTGCATTTGGTTCACACAAACAGAAAAACAACACAAGCACAATAGTATATACACAATTATGTGCTCAAGTGAGCAAAAGGCAAATTGCATTAACATAAACATGAGCTCAAGTGAGCAAAGGGGAAAAGCAAATGAATAATGAACAAGATATTAAATTGCATTAAAGTAAATTGCAAGAATTAAAGGCTTGAATTAAAAGTTAATGGTCAATAGTTAGTGTTAGTGTGCCATAAGTTAATTTAGCGCTATGTTAAGCAATCGTAAGTGGACTAATGTAGTAGTCACACCTATCTGAGGCCGGTCAATAAAAATATAGGCAACAAACAGAAGTTAGAGACCTTGACTAGTAAGTCAAGCTCCTACAACTTGCCATGCCAAAAGAAAAGAAGAATTATCTTGTATTGATTTAGGTTTTTTTGCTTGATCAAGAAGCAAACTATCCTTAATGCAAAGCCATTCACGTGATCTTTGATCAAGATAAATTAGATTTGAATCAAGGAAGGTTAAACCTCTCATATATCAAGGCTAACCACCAATCTTTAACTCATTGATCAAAAAGAAAAAAGATGAAGAAAAAGATGAATAAGAATATACATGAATTGACCAAAGATAAATGGAATCAAGGTCAAACCAAAGTAAACAGAAGCAAAATGAAACTCAGAAGTCAAGAAACAAATAAAATATTTTTGGTATTTTTGAAAATTAATATAATACTTGAATTAAAATAAACAATTAAAGGTCAAACTTCAAATCCATTTCAAATCAACTTTGAAAAGTCCAAATGGATCATCCTAAGTTCAACAAGGTCAAACAAAGTTTGACAAAAAGTTTCAGCATTTTTAGAAACCAGAAACTATTTTTAATCAATTAAAAATGAATAAAAAATAACCTAATTGAACTAAAATCTCAAATCAATTAATAAATTGATTAGAATATTTTTCATAGATTCATCATCATTCAAAGAGGTTAAGAAAATATTTTTGGATTTTTTGAATATTGGAAACTAATTAAAATGAATTAAAAATAACCAGAAAAGAGAAAATTCACAAAAAATAACAAATAAAAAAATTAAAAAAAATTAAAAATCATTTTCATAAACTAGAATTAAAAAGGGAAATAATGCAATTGGTCCCATATTTTTTGGAATTAAAATGAAAGAGATATGATTTTTTGAAATAAAATGGAATTAAGAAAATAAAATGAATTAATTCAGAAATAACAAAAAACCACGCGCGTTGGATTGAATCTCATTAAATGACCTGGCACATCAAGTGGCTTACAGGAGCGCGCTCACCAAAGGCATGAGTCAATTGAGCAACACCATGATTTATTAAAAGTCATAACAAGGAAAGGTGGAGATTAGATCTAGAGACACAATCCAATGGCTCACATTTAATCTGGCAAAGAGACGGTGGTGTAGACCACCGTCTTCTCCGGCGAGTTCACCAGTGCTGGTGGAAGTTGCAGGTATGGAAACATAACCAAATGAAGCGATCCTCATATCATTGGAAAGCTGGGGTGATGTACATCACCTCTGTACCATTGGTTTCTCCTCTAGATCCTCATAGAGAGAGAGAAAATCCTGGTGTTCAATCTGAACTTCATGGATTTGCAAAATTAAGAACACAATTCAAATGCCTCTTATGAGAGGACTTCAGCCAAGCCAATAAACACAAGAAATAAGCAAGAATTAGTGAGTTTCGATTGAAAAAAGTTTGAACATCCACCTCTAAAATGTAGATCTATGGAGCACGATCCTTCACAATTCTTGATTGCAGTTTGCTCTTGAGATGAAGATGAAGCAAGACCAAGGAATTTTAAGTCCAATAATCAACCAATGAAGTTGAAAATTGGATCTGAAAAATGAAAGTGAAATTGCACAATTCCTTTAGAGTGAGGTTTGGATTGATTTATGCAGCATATGAGGCGCCTTAAGGTTGATTTCTGATGAAGGTATGCAGCTCTATTTATAGAAAAAGGCAATGGAAGCATGGGAACTTCATGTGCATGAATGATGAGGGCCTTCATGCATGGGCCTATACAGGCGCATGGAGGGTCCAAATCTAATTGGAAATGCAAGCTTAAGTTATATTAATCTGAAATGGATGTGCAGATATGATTGCAAATGAGTGTGCATGAAGTTTTTAAATGGTTTCTAAAAATGCACATGAATCTTCTCCTCTTTGAAACTACCTATTACCAAAATGAAACATGGCCTTGTGGGTAATGGTTGGAAAGGTCTTGACATGAGGAACAATTGTTATGTTGAAAAAAACTCCATTTGGAATTGGGAAATTAGTGAAAATTGGTCATAAAGTTCAAGGTGCAAAACATGTGCATGTGAAATTTTCCAAAATGGACCAACTTCAAGCCCTTCTGTTTCAATGATGCAAGCCTTAAATGACATAACCTGCAACATCAACGTTGTATATCTTTTCAAGACAATCAATTTGGACTTAAATTTTTCATCATTTGGATTTTTGATGAGAAAGTTATGGGCACATGTGACCTATAATGTTTTGTATTATCACATGTGTTTCTTTTAGGATTATGAAAATTTGCTCGACATAAAAAAGGAAGTAGAAATCTTAAAATTTCCAATGCATTTGATCCCACCTCAAAATAATGAAAAATGAGTGATTTAGGTCCTTGGGAAGTTGACCCAAAATTAGGGTTTCAGTCAAAATGACCTATAATGTTTTGAAATGAATGATGACCTTCAAAGCTTCAAGTAAATTTTTGATGAACATGAAAGTTGTTAATATGGTTCTTAAGAACATATTTTCTCTTGGGGTCATATTCATTTGACAAACACATCAAAAGTTAGGTCTCAGTGTATTTCAAAATAGTCAGATGAATTGACTGATCAACTTCTCAAGTCCAAACTTCGAATCTTGATGAATTGATGATTGAGGACACTCACACAAGCTTAAATATGCATGAAATTATGAATGAAAGAACTTCCCTTGATTGTATTTGATCATGGGTTGAGGTTGCTTCATGAGTAAGGCACGGTTGATGTATAGTTGAATTAGGGTTTCCTTGGGAAACAATCCTCAAGCCCTTTGGTTTGCTTTGATCAAATTAACAAATTGATATGCTTGGGAGGCATATATGATGAATGAGAGCTTTGGGAACCATTTTCATGCTTGCTTTCACCTTCACCTGGCCATATCAATGAGCATAGGGTCTCCTAGGAGCCTTAGATCTTATGATTGCTCAAGCTACAAAACAAAAGATGTTAGTTACATATTTTTGTGCTTTTGGTTAGTAAACAAAATAAGAAAAGCAATAATATACAATTCAAGCATGCTTGGTGGTCTCAAACCAACTCTCACAAGTCCCAACCCAAAGGTAAGGAGCCAAGATGCTATGATCCTTGAGGCAAATGCAATGTGCAGTGATATGATGCCATGAGGGATCTTAGGGTCAAAATTAGGGTCTTACAGATGCCCCTATTTAAGATCATTCTAGCCGAAGATGTGAAGGTTAAAATCTTCATCTCGACGAGGTAGAATGGGCTTAAATAATAACAAAGAGACAAATTTTGGTCCCTAAGAGACCTCATGATGCAAATGTATGTATGCAAAAGGTAATACTCTATGGGGATATATGTCCATAAAGGAAAAAGAAATCATGAGAAACTGAAAATCCATATGAGTAATTCACTCATAAATGGGACAGAGACTCTGGGTACTTTACTGGGGAGTAAAGGGGAATAAAAATGCGTGAGTAGGTCACGACTTAAAACTTGCTGAGAGACACGAAGGAATTCCATGAAAGTAAATCAATGGAAAGACTAGAGCTGACGCAAAGATACATGTATTGGGGAATATGCCAATACAACAAAACTACCCACAAAGGATACCTCGGATAAAATTTTGGACTCAGATGGGGAAAACCCACTGAGGGACTCAAGCTGGGAAGATCCACAAAAGACTCAGCCGAGGAAGAGATAAATGAGGTATTACCGGTTATTGGGTAATAAGCTCAAAGAGACATGTGATTAAAACACCGGTATAAGGGTGAGAGAACAACACGCTCAGGGAGAAAGAATATCTAAGACCGGTATAAGGGTGAGAGATATTAATCATCCAAAACATCTAAGGAAGACCTAAAAAGGTATATTTCAACTCAGGAAAATCTAACTCCATAGGGGACAAACAGTCATAATAGGGAGCAGAAAGGAAGGAATACCAGGGATACCGGTTATTGGGCATATAATAGGTGACCAACTAGGCATGAATTGGGGAATATTTCCAAAACACTCATCATCCGAAAGGAGGGCTGAAAAAGAAAAACTCAATTACAGGACGGACATTCGATTCCGTAAGGAAATACGAATCTTACTCGACTGGGGAAGAACAAGCCTTCGACTGAAGAGCGCATGAGATATATCATCTATTACCGTCAGAACGTAGATAACATACTCACATGGAAGATTATCCACAACCGGGAACTGGGTTAATAAAGGATAAATCGTCCGAATAAGAAAAGACATCGGGATACCGAATACTGGGTATAAAATGATGACCAATCAAAGGGGAGAAACAATCATTACCAAACAAGGGTAACTGAAAGATGACTCGCTGGGGATACATTGACAAAGGCAATGATCTGGGAGATATATCACCAGTTATTAGGGATATACTCAAAAGGTGAATCAATACCGAATATTGGATAGAGATAACCAACAAGGAGGGGATTACATCTACCGGTTACTGGGTAGAAAACCACAGAAGAGAGTAACCGTCATCGGTTAGGATGAGCAACAATCAAGGGTTAACTCTGCAAGGGGATAAAATGGGGTTTACAACTACTGGTTACTGGGTAGAAAACCACAGAAATAGGACTTACAACTACCTGTTACTGGTTAGAAGGCCATAACATCCGTCGGGGAAAAGATGGACAATTACTGGTTACTGAGCAATCATTCATCTAAACTACGGGGAAGTGCAGGGGAAAATAACAAGAATAGTCAATCCATGAACGAACTAGAGAGACGCAAAGAAACAAGACTCAACCCAATGAGGATATAACTCAGGGGAGTGATTACATCCCAACACATATTTTGGGAGGAAACTGAAACAACGATCACCCACGAGGACATAACTCAGTGGGGAATATGGGAGAAAGGGTAGACACTTTCTGCCTATGGGGCTGACTCTAAAATGAGAGATCAGACACAAACATCTCATTGTGGAAATATATATCACCAAATAGCAGGAGACAACAAAAAGGATATATGGAAAAGAATGCAACATGAATATCTGAATGTTATAATCATGCATGTATATATGCGTGGTTTATGTATGATTGATGCTGACAAACAGACATATCTAACACAAACAGGTCCAAGAACCAATGGACAGACATCCGGTACTACATCTCAAAAGAGAAAGTCAGACCCACTGGGGAAACTCCCAATCTGATTGGGGCAACAGATACCAGGAAACATCAATCTCTGTAGGGGAACAAGGCCAATGCTGAGGATCAAATAGAGTCACTGCCGGGAACAAGACTACTGCCAGGGGAACAAGCAGAGGATCACCGAGGATCAGAGAACGCTGTTGGGAACAAGAAGGGGATCACAATCACCAAAGTTGGGGATCTTCCAACAATAAGCAGAGGCAAGGATAAGATCACTCAGAGAAGAAATCTACTGGGGATCATATCAGGAAGTTGTAGCGGGGTATTCGTTACCATTAGAGATATTGACTAAATCCAAGGTAAATCATACAAGTCGAGTCGCCACTGCACTTCTATTTATCCAAAGGAATGGTTATAAAGCGAACAAAAACCTAAAAGTTTTAACAAAAACTAGTAAAAGAGAATCAGAGATATGGGTAAGGGGGTTGGTTATGCAATGGGAAGGTGTTAGGCACCCAAAACATCCTAGGTACTCCTAGGGAGCCCTTTTCACACTTGTTGTAAGGTTGTTGTTTTGTGAAAGTTTATTTGTGCAAACATGATTGAAGAGATGAGATAAGAATATACAAGTTTATTTACATTTTGTGTTCGAATGGATAAACCCATTGCCTACGTACCATCTTAAAAAAGATTAGGATCAAAACCTCGTAGTTCTGGGTAAAAATCTCAAAACAAGTTGGTGAATTGATTAGTCCAAAAGCCTTAAGGTCTTTTGTTATCAAAGGGAGAAAACTCAACCTAAAACCACAAATCCACCATGTGAGGATAGCTTCAACATGCTAGTGAGGGGTTAACCCTATAATAAGCATGGAAGACTCATTGTCCATCACTAAGGATATAGGTGAGTATTACATCTACCACAAAGATAACTCAAACCTAATAGCTAAAGGTTATGAAAAATTTGATTGAGGAAGTGGCCATTGAAACCACAAAAGTATTTGAATGGGTTATATTTACCAATGAAAAATATGTACAAAATATGGTCAACGTGGACTTAAAGATTCAATTCAAAATAAGTGTTATGAAAAGAAAGTTTGAAAATCAAAAGCATAAGGCTTAGGTTTCTAATGTTTGAAAACAAGTGTTAGATGTTTGCACAAAAGTTTTGGCTTGGGTTAGAGTGGAGAGAAGAAGAAGAAGGGCTAAGGTCCTAAGTAATGCAAAAAGGTGAGGGATAAGAAATAAAACCACAATGGAGTTCCTCTCTTGAGATCACATTGATGATCCAAGTAGCTCCCATCCTTTGGAATAAGCAATCATATAAAGCATAAACTCAAGCAATCAACAGTCAAATGAACTCTTGGAAAGACTCCTCAATGTATCTTGGATCTCTCTCTTTTGGAAGCTCATGGTAATGGTTCCTCAATTAAGCTCAAGTGGGAACTCCTAGCACAAAGAAAACACACATCAAAAGGTCCTATAATACAATCAAAGAATGGACAAGAGGGAGTTTAGAATATGGTCCTTTCAATGTTCATCCTCAAGCTTAAGCATTCTAAAGGCTCAATGCCTAGTTGCTCTTTAACTTTTTATAGCACTCTAAAGGCCCAATGCCTAGTTTCTCTTTGACTCCAAATTTTCATAGGGAAAGTCCTAAGATCTAAGTCCATTTTGTCCAATTCTTTTCATTTGGCTCACAACAATCAAAACAAAACACAAGCACAATAGTATATACATAATTATGTGCTCAAGTGAGGAAAAGGCAAATGGCATTACCATTAACATGTGCTCAAGTGAGCAAAGGAAAAAGCAAATGAATAATATTTACAATAATAGTAAATTGCATAAAAGTAAAGTGCAAAAAGTAAATGTTAATTGTTAATGGTTAATGGTTAGTGTGCCATAAGGCAAATTTAGCGCTATGTTAAGCAATCGTAATTGGACTTATGTAGAAGTCACAACTATCTGAGGCCGGTCAATAATAATGTAGGCAACAACATAAGTTAGAAGTCTTGATTAGTGAACCAAGTTCCAACAACTTGCCATGCCAAAAAGAAGAAGAGAATTGATCTTGTATTGGTTTAAGCCTTTTGCATGATTTAGGAAGCAACTTATCCTTAATGCAAAGCCATTCATTTGATCAATTGATCAAGATGAATTAGATTTGAATCAAGGAAGATTAAGCCTCCCTTATCAATGCTAACTTATCAACCTTTAACTCATTGATCAAAAAAGAAAAAGAAGAAGAAGAAGAAAGAGATGAATAATGGAAAAGGAAAATGGAAAGAATAAAGTGCATAAGGTGAAATAAAATGTACCAATCCATGTGTATTGACCAAATGACATTGAAAGTCAAAGTCAAACAATGAGAAATCAGAAGTGAGATGAAGATTGGAGGTCAAACAATAAGCAAAATATTTTTGGCATCTTTAATATTAAAATAAACTTGAATTAAAAATAAAAGAGAGGTCAAACTTCAAAATCACCTCAAATCAACCTTGAAAGGTCCAAGTGATTTATCCCAAGTTCAACAAGGTCAAACAAAGTTTGACAAAAAATTTCAGCATTTTTAAAAGTCAGAAACTATTTTTAATCAATTAAAAATGAAGAAAAATAACCTAATTGAACTAAAATTTCAAATAAATCTCAAATAAATCTCAAATCAATTAAAAAATTGATGAGAATATTTTTCATAGATTCATCACCATTCAAATAGGTTAGGAAAATATTTTTGTATTTTTTGAATATCAAAAACTAATTAAAAGAATTAAAAATAACCAGAAAAGAGAAAATTCACAAAAAATACCAACTGACAAAATAAAAAATATTAAAAATCAAAATTAGAAACTAGAAATTATTTGGGGAAGAATGCAATTGGTCCCATAATTTTTGGATTTAAAATGAAGAAGATATGAATTTTTGAAAATAATGGAAATAAAAGAAATAAAATCAGAAAATAAGAAATTCAAAAAAACCAGGAGCGTTAGATCTGAGCTCATTAATTGAGCTGGCAGATCATACGCTCCAGAAGCGCGCCTCCACCATAAGCCAAAGTCCAACGCGTAACACCTAGCATTAATAAAAGTCAAAAGATCTAAGGGCTAGGATATAAACTGGAAATCAGATCCAACGGTCCACAACGCATCTGGCAAAGGGTAGGCCACCGGAGCCACCTTCTTCTCCGGTGAGCATGAAGATTCCGGTGACATTTGCAGGTTTCAAAAGCTTAACCAAAATACACGATCCATACATCATTGGAAAGCTGGGATGATGTACATCATCCCTGTATCACTCAATTCCACTCTAGATCTCTATATTGAGAGAAATCAGAGATGGAAATTCTGTGATGTTCATATGAACTTCATGGATTTCAACAATTGAGCACTCAAAACAATTTCCTCTATGAAGAGGACTTCAGGCAACACAAAATCCAAGCAAATAAATCAATAATTGGTGAGATTCGAAGAAAAAACTAGTTGAAGAACAACCTTGGATTCTGGAGATTTGAGCTTGCTTCCTTGCTTCCTTTGGCAAAACAGAAGTGCAATGAACTAAAGGATGAAGGTCTAGAAGCTTTAGATCTAAAGATTCAACCAGATGTAGTTGAATTTTAGATCTGAAAAATTTGAAGAAAAGTGAAATAGCTTCTTTGGTGAGAGGTTAGGTTTTCAGTTCAGCAGCATTTCAGGTTGATTCATGGATGAAATTTGAATGGAGTGAGGCTCTTATTTATATATGGAATGGCAAGGCAAGTGTGATTCAATCCGTGTGCATGGAATTGGACATTCATTGCATGGGCTTGCATGATCATTCAAAAGGCCCAAATTCAATGCCAAATTCAATCTGAAATCATACCAAAGTGAAATGGACGTGTAATCTGAATGGTAATTGCTTGTGCATGGAATTTTGAGGTGTTATGCATAATTGAACCAAAAACTTCTCCTCTTCGAAAATACCATTTGCCAAATCCAAACATGATCATGTGAGTAATGGTTGGAAAGGTTTTGATGTAAGGAACAATTGTTATATTGGGCAAAAATCCATTTGAAGTGTGGAAATTGGTGAAATTTGAGTTTAAAGTGCAAGGTGCAAAACATGTAAACGCAAGGTTTCCAAATTTGGCCAATGTTCAAGCCCCTCTATTTCAATGATGCAAACCTTAAATGAAAACACCTCCAACATCAAAGTTGTAGATATTCTCAAGACAATCAAAATGGACTTAAATTGTGCATCATTTGGATTTTTGATGAAAGAGTTATGGGCACTTAAAGTTGGACTTTTTTGCCTTTTAATGCATTTGGTCCAAAAGGACCTATAATTTCTTGCATTATCACATGTATTTCCTTTGAGATTTTGGAACTTTGTTCAACATAACATTTGAAGTAGACATCTTAAGATTTCCAATGAATTTAATCCCACCTCAAAATCATAAAAAATGAATGAGTTATGTTCTTGGGAAGCTAACCCAAAATTAGGGTTTCAGTCAAAATGACCTATAATGTCTTGGAATGGGAGATGACCTTCCAAGCTTCAAATAAATTCTTGATGAACATAAAAGTTGTTCATATTATCCTTAAGAACATTTTTTATTTTGGGATCATCTCCATTTGACCAACACACAAAACGTTAGGTCTCAGTGTATTTCAGAATAGTCAGATGAATTGACTTGATCAACTTCTCAAGTCCATGACTCATATCTTGATGAATTGATGATTGAGGACACTCAAATAAGTTCAAATATGCATGAAATGATGAGTTAAAGAACTTCCCTTGGTTGCATTTGATCATGGGCTGAGGTTGCTTCAAGAGCAAGGCATTGTGGTGCACATTTGAATTAGGGTTTCTTGGGGGACAAACCTCAAACCCTTTGACTTTCTTTTGATCAGAATGATGAATTGAGATGCTAGGGAGGCATATTTGATGGAGGAGAACTTTGGGAACCATTACCATGCTTGCTTTCATCTCCTCTTGACCTTATCATTGCACAAAAGATCTCCTTGAAGCTTTTGACCTTGTGATTGCTCAAGCTACAAACAAAAGACGTTAGTGACATATTTTTGTGCTTTTGGTTAATAAACAAAATGAGAAAACCAATGATATACAATTCCAGCATGCTTGGTGATCTCAAACCACTCACAAGGGATCCCACCCAAAGGTACAGGGAACCAAGATGCTTATGATCCTTGAGGAAATGCAAATGCAATGTTATGATGCCATGAGGGATCTTAGAGACAAAATTAGGGTCTTACAGAAGTGATGAAGAATTCTATGAGGGAAAACCATCAAACAGAAGCACATCTAATAATATTCACTTCTGAACACGGAGGGAAATATCTTTGCTAAGGAGAAGGAGAACCAGTCACTCTGCTGGGGAAGGGATCAACATATCTTCCTCAGAAGTTCCAACGCCAAACCAAAATCAGGCAAAGCTTTAGCTGGGGAAGCTAAGCACGAATAAGATCCTTCGTAGAAACAACTCTACCGGGGAATTTATCAAAGAGGGAGATGAAACTCTGTGGGGAATAACCACCAAACAAAAAGTTCCAAAACCAACATTCCTCGTACGGCTGGACAAACAAATCTCCGCCGAGGAGAAGAGAAACACCACTCTTCCGGGGATAGAAAATAAACATTTTCATCACCCACTCTACTCAGGAGGAATCAATAAACAGATTCTGATCAGACAATTCCACTGGGGAAACACTGCTGATGACTGAACCGGGAACAACCTGCCGGTGACCGTACTGACGAGTTAAAAATGGGATCAACCCTGCTAAGGATGATCAAAAGGAAAATCTTTTGGAGATCAATGTAAGCGAATCGACAGGGGATAAGCTACAAACCAAATTGTTGAGAATTCCACTCATGTTGGGGACTTCCTGCTCACTTTGAGGGAGAATTCCAATCTGAATGAGGGAGCACCAACTTCCTCAAATATCATGTTAATTTATCAATTTATAAGGGATTTTAGATCAATCCACACAAGGGATGAGAACCACATAACTGATAATACAGATGCTAGATTCAGCCTCAACTGGGGAGCTAGAAAACTGAGACCAAACTCCAGACTCTTTGGGGATTCGGTGGTGCTTAATCCTCTTTCGCGCTCGCGGAGGAGCCAACCTGAAAGCTAATGAAGAGGATACAAGTATGCTAGGAACATGAACAAATGTCTTACCCTTTTGGAGATCATACTATCCTTGGGAGAGCACTGAAGACGTCCCAATTATCCTTTTTGTCATTGTGAATGTTCACTTTTGTTTAGGACAATTTATGAAAAAAAAATATTTTAAACAATGATATTTATCAATTAAAACATGCAAACATTTGTTGAACAGAAACAAATAAGAGTGCAAATAATTGGATAAAGGCTCAAATTTATTTGATGGAATGGTAGTCTACAAATGGCAAGACTCCATAGATCTTTACAAATTTGAAATTGGTGATATATATTGGAAAAGGGCTACATTGAACATAATGACAATTTTCTCCACCAACTCTGAATCCGATGTATTTGAAGCTTCAGTTGACGATGACTGAGCGAAATTTTTTGACAGAAGACAACTGTAGAACAAAGTCTTGTCAGGGTGCAGTTATTTGCCAAATCCCTAATTTTTTCCTAGATTTCCCCAGGGTGAGGTACACAATCTAGCGGGATATATATATTCATTTTTTTTGTGTCTCTAACTTTTGCCTGGATCGCCCTTTCGGGTTTTCAATCCACCGAGACACTCATTTTTGCCTAATCCGCCCTTTCGGGTTTTCAACTTAGCAAGATATTCTGTTTTTATTTTAGGCGAAGTATTTCTTGACTGCATCTGAATTCACAGGACGAGTGAAATCCTCCCCATCCATAGTTGTGAGTATCAAAGCACCGCCTAAAAAGGCTCTCTTAACAACATATGGACCTTCATAGTTTGGAGTCCACTTGCCCCTGGAATCGGGCACGAAAGACAAGACTTTCTTGAGCACAAGGTCACCTTCTCGGAACACACGAGGCTTGACCTACTTATCAAAGGCTTTCTTCATTCTTTGCTGATACAACTGACCATGGCACATGGCAGTTAATCTCTTCTCTTCTATCAAGTTCAACTGGTCATAACGACTCTGAACCCATTCAGCCTTAGTCAACTTGGCTTCCACCAAGACTCTCATTGATGGGATCTCCACCTCTACTAGGAGCAAATCCTCCATGCCATATACAAGGGAGAAAGGGGTTTCCCATGTTGAAGTGCGGACAGATGTACGATATCCATGCAAAGCAAATAGCAGCATCTCGTGCCAATCTTTGTACGTAACAACCATCTTCTGGATAATCTTCTTGATGTTCTTGTTAGCAGCTTCAACAGCCCCATTCATCTTG
This sequence comes from Lathyrus oleraceus, assembly GCF_024323335.1. Lineage (NCBI taxonomy): Eukaryota > Viridiplantae > Streptophyta > Magnoliopsida > Fabales > Fabaceae > Lathyrus > Lathyrus oleraceus. The sequence goes on along the minus strand of NC_066585.1, from coordinate 428,639,998 downwards.
GGTCTATAAGGCCAAGAATTATGATGTGCAATCTAGAACTCTCTAAACAGCTCTTTCATCATCTTGTTGTTCAAGTTAGATCCATTATCAGTAATTGTCGCAACTTGAAAAATACAGTGCGCGAAAAAACAACCGGTGAAAGAAAAAGACAGAAGAGTCGCCACCGTGCGTTATTCATCCCAAAGGAGGGAAAGGAAACGCTCGAAGTAAACCTGAAAAAAGGAAAGGACAAGACGAGGTCTCGCAACCAAATCTTGGGTTCGGGAGTCGGTTATGCGAAGGGAAGGTATTAGCACCCCTACGCATCCGTAGTACTCTACGGGATCCACTTTTGTAGTTCTTGTCTAAAGGGTGTGGGTTTATCTTGTGCTGTTTACCAAAAAAAAGGGTTAAATGAAAATGACTCGCGCGGATGTCGCATCCACTGCATACGTATCTCATCTGAATATGAGAATCAGAGTCTTCGTAGCTCGGCTGACCTATGGGTTGGGGGATGTGTGCTCGCTAAGACATCGCGTCTTATGCCTACGTATCTCATCTGGCCTGAGAATCAGAGCAAAACGTAGTTCGGCTAACTACGGGGTTATGGATTGGGTTTTGGACGAACGACGTCACTACGCAATCTACCGGATGCTCGACCTTTGGAGACTTACTTGCCTGTAGTAGAAGGAGTAAACATGTTGCTTTGGGTTTTAGGAGAAGAAAAATCAATGAAGGGTTAGGGTTTGGGATGCTCAAGGGCAAAAAGGCAGTCCTTGACGAAGGAACCGCGCTACCTGCAGGGATATGAATACAAAACACAAAACATGTATCTCAAAGTAAAATGCCACCAAGGGGCTCAAACGTTGCCTCCTATCGAGGTCTTCCAGCTAGGAAAGCAGTAAAATGCGGGAAAAATGTAAAAGTACCACGCGGATAAAGATCCGAAGTAACAGCAATTAGAGGAATGGGAAACCCTGAGATCCTTCCAAGCTAACATCATCAAAGAAAGTGGGTCAGTACAGGTAATCGGAATGAACCTCCAGGGGTTATCCCACAAATAAAGTGGGAAACCACGCAAGTTATCCCTGCAAAAGTCATGTGAGCCCTCACAAAAATTCAACAAAAGGGTTAGTGAAACACCATAAGCATTTTTTTCATGATCATCAGTATGGTTTCAGAAAAACTCAAACCCTGTGGCATACACGCAAAAATTAAACGGTTAAACATTCAAGGCATTGTTTATACATTCATATACATATTAAACCCATGGGCAAAGGTAATGGGAATAATGGCAAACCTGATTGGAGAGCTTGATTGAAATTGAGTTGCACCCGTGAGGTTTACAAAACAATCTTCAGGGTTTATGTGAGGCAGATGCGATTCTGTGTAGCTGAGTTCCCTTCGGGGTTTGGAGGCTGCTCTGAACTCCGTTAGGTCTTCTCTCACTATCTTTTTCCTCAGGGTTTTGTTCCAAGGAAACCTCAGAGTATTTTGCTTCTCTTCCTTCTTCTCCTCTTCTGTGTGGCTTTTGTTTCAATGAAACTCTAGTATTTATAGGCTAATATTGGTAGCTTAGTGGGCTTTTGAGAAAGGTCCAAGTCCAAAATTTTTTATTATATTTTATTTATTTAATTATTTATTTAATTAATTAATTAATTAATTAAAATTTTTTATTTTTTATTTTTTTTTATTTTTTTTTGTAAAAAATTATTATTTTTTTTTCGTTTTTCTTTTTTTTTTTTTTTTTTTCGGATCTAATTCTGATTGACATGATGAAATGCAATATGAAATACTAAATGAATGCATGAATGAGGAGGGCAAATTTTGGGGTGTTACAGCTGCCCCTATTCAATCATCAGCTAAACCGAGTAGGATGAAAGCGAACAACTTATCAGACAAACGGGGTGAGCTGTGATTGAATACCAAAGACAGACCGAAAATTTGCGCTCCGAGAACACCACAAAAACGCGGAAATACACCGCGCTGTTTATTTTTCTTCCGATCCTCTGGGTTAATCTGGAGTTTCGATCCTCTGGCTGAACCTATACTCAATTTAGTCCTCTGGTTGGATATTAATTTTGATCCTCGGGCTGGATACGATTTTGATCTTCTGGCTAGATCTTCTTCGATCTTCTGGCTAGATCTCCTTCGTTTCGATTCTCTGGCTGAATCTATTTCCTTTGATTCTCTGGCTGAATCCATTTTCGGTCTTCGGGCTAGACCTGACTTTGATCTTCTGGCTAGATCTGGAGTGTCGATCCTCTGGCTGAATTTGAACTTAATTTGATTCTCTGGCTGAATCTACTTCGATCTTCTGGCTAGATCTGAATTGTTTCGATTCTCTGGCTGAATCTATTTCTGGTCTTCGGGCTAGACCTGACTTCGATCTTCTGGCTAGATCTTCTTCGATCTTCTGGCTAGATCTCCTTTGTTTCGATTCTCTGGCCTAATCTATTTCGATCTTCTGGCTAGATCTGGATTGTTTTGATGATAAATTCCCATCATTAGGATCCCGCATCTGAGGCATGCCCTGGTTGACCCTCTTTTGAAATCTACACCCAACCTTCATATTAGATATGCAGCTTCGAGCATATTCCACTTTTGGGCTTCGTACATATTCTTCGGGCTAGAACATGTTATAACGACTCCTCAATTAGACTTGCTGGGGAAATAAAGCTTGTAGGCGACTTCACTGGGGAATCTTCAAATTGAGCCTCAGGCTGACTCTTGGGAAAACAATTCTCAGGCTGAATCTTCGAAATGACCCTCAGGCTGGATCACTAGAACACGATTCTCAGGCTGAATCTTCGAAATGGACCCTCAGGCTGGATCACTGGAACACGATTCTCAGGCTGAATCTTCAAAATGACCCTCAGGCTGGATCACTGGAAAACGATTCTCAGGCTGAATCTTCGAAATGGACCCTCAGGCTGGATCACTGGAACACGATTCTCAGGCTGAATCTTCGAAATAGACCCTCAGGCTGGATCACTGGAACACGATTCTCAGGCTGAATCTTCAAAATGACCCTCAGGCTGGATCACTGGAAAACGATTCTCAGGCTGAATCTTCAAAATGACCCTCAGGCTGGATCACTGGAAAACGATTCTCAAGCTGAATCTTCAAAAAGTGACCCTCATGCTGGATCACGGGAAAACGATTCTCAGGCTGAATCTTCAAAATGACCCTTAGGCTGGATCACTCACGCTTGATCCTCTGGCTGGATCTCATGACCTTGGTTGTAAAGTAATTCTTCAGTCTGCTTGGAAGAACCTGCTTATCAGCTTATGTGTATGCTTGATATGATATGCATGCGAATGCAAATGCTATGCATGGTGTAAAAGAAAAAAGAAATCTGCTAGGGGAAGCAAACTCCGGTAGGGAACAGATCGTTGTATCAATCCTTGAATGCTCTGTGGGGAATGATCCGTCTGCCGGGACCAATGAGCCACCAAAAATAAATTGGCTGCTTGAAAAGTTGACCTTGCGGGGGGAGTATCAACTTTGGAAACTTTGTTCGGCGAGGCTCTGTGAGGAGAGTCTGTGGGGAAAACACTTCCTGGGGAAATATCGTAGGAAACAACCTTTGCTGGAGATATGAACTTGCTAATCGTCCTCAAGCTGGGGATTAGAACAAATCTGTTAGAAATAATCTGCTGGGGATGAGATGAACACTGGGAACACCACCCTCTTGTCTGTTGGGTATGCAACCACTCCGCTGTTGCTAGGAAGATACAGTCTGACACCGTCAACTCCGCTGGGGATATATAGTCTGGATACTGTCAACTCTACTGGGGATAGACAGTCTGGATACTGTCAACTCTGTTGGGGAACATGCTTTGCTGAGGAGAGACTTTGTCAACCGCTTGGGGATGAGGATTCATGACTTGGCATCCGGTTCCTGTGACCTGCAACCAAAAATACACGTATGCCTCGGGGGAATTACTCGGTTTGAATTCACCGTTCGGGATTAAGCACATTCAAAGCAATTTTAAATGTTTTCCTGTGCAAATCATCTGCAAAAGCCACCATTATGTTCATATGCAATATGTTTTATCAAAAATTCGGAATTTTTGCAAACAAACTGATAAATGAAAAATAAAGAGGCTCTTTAACTGAATTATTCGACTCTTACTGGGGAGAAAATTTGTGCCAGGAATAGGCGAGGGTATCAGGAAGCTGATCCCTGAAAAGAGGTGATCGCTATAAAAAGAGAACTATCCTAATGACAATGTAGAAACGGGGTCCCACTGAGTTTCGACTCTGCTATGGCTCGTATGTCCTCAAGACGCTCTGCTCATCTTGCTTTCTGAAGTGGATGATTAGTCGATCTTTAACCTTCGAAGATTGTCGGATTGAATGAAACGGGGATATAACACTGATGAACTCAGATCATAGTCATTTGCTTATTCCCTAACTTTTGCCTGGATCGCCCCCTTTTCGGGTTTTCAATCCACCGGGATACCCATTTTTTCCTGAGCCGCCCTTTTGGGTTTTCGACTCACCGGGTGTACTCTTTTTTTTTATATATCCCTAATTTTTGCCCGAACCTCTTTATTCTTTTTTTTTGGTTCGTCGGGATGCCCCTTTTTTGCCTGGACTATTCTCTTTACTGTCCAGCGGGTCTATTTTATGCGAAGTATTTTTTAACCGCGTCTGAGTTAATAGGGGACGGGAATCCTTCGCCCTCCATGGTTGTTAGCGTCAAAGCTCCGCCATAGAAAATCCTTTTAACCACGTGCGGACCCTCCTAGTTCGGTGTCCATTTGCCCCTGTGATCTGTGTTGGGAGGAAGAAATCTTTTGAGTACCAATTCACCGACTTGATACCCCCGAGGGCGCACTTTTTAACCAAATGCTTTCTTCATTCGTCTTTGATCGAGATACGTCAGTTCTGGGTACGTAGTTCCAGCATAGAACCATTTCCCATTGGTTTGATTGATGACCAAAGCTGAATCCCCGTATACATCCAGGGTTTTAATCTATATATTGACGGCTTCCATAAGTCTTAGGATACAAGCTTCATATTCGGCTTCATTGTTGGGTCAGGGAAAAGTTATTCTGGCACCAAATGGCATATGATCAACACTATACCAACTCCGCGACCATTGACGTGGACCGCCCCATCAAACATCATAACCCATTTGGATTCAGGGTCAGGCCCCTCCTCCAGGAGTGGTTCCTCTCAATCTTTCGATTTGAGAAACATGATGTCCTCATCAGGAAAGTCAAACCTCATAGGTTGGTAATCATCAATCGGTTGCTCTGCAAGATAGTCTGACAAGACACTTCCCTTGATGGCTTTTTGTGAAGTGTATTGGATGTCATACTCTGTCAGTATCATTTGTCACCTAGTAACCTTTCCGGTAAGTGATGACTTTTCAAAAATATACTTGACTGAATCCATTTTTGATATCAATATAGAGTTGTGTGAGTCAACATATACTGTCTTAGTCGGCGAGCAGCCCATGCCAAAGCGCGACAAGTTTTCTCGAGCAATGAGTATCTTTGTTCATAGTCGGTAAACTTTTGCTAAGGTAGTATATTGCATGCTCTTTTCGACCTGACTCGTCATGCTGGCCGAGCACACAACCCATCGACATTTCTAACACAGTCAAGTACATGATCAACGGTCTTTCCTCTCGGCCTGTAGACTGGCCCCGATCTTGATCTCTTTCTTGTCGTCTTCGGTACCAACGTTGATGGTCTCAACCACCTCCTGATAAGGTGTAATAGCTCGGTCCTCCTGTTTCAACAATCTGGCTAACCCTTCAGGCAATTCACAATCTTCCTCAGCCCCTTCTTCGGCTTGATAGATAGGATTGTCGAAGTCATACTTGGCCATAGCAGTGTCGTTAGCAGTGAGATCCGGGTGGTCGACTCTGCATGATGGAGGATCATGCTTTACCTTAGAATGAGAGATTTTTTTTTGAAAGAAAGGAAAAACGAAAAAAGAAACATTGCCATTTTTTTTTTGTAAAAAGTAAAAAAAACTGAAAGAAAGAGAACACAAAATTGTTTGCAAAAAGCCGTCCTTTATTGATGATAAAAATAATTGCGAAACGTAACTAAATGGATGGCCCTACAAATGAGTCATTACACCTTGGGCAAAGTGTAAGACTTTATTATGCATGTAATAAAAGGAAAATTATAAAAATCACTCTTTCAGCAGAATAACCCGGACGGTTTTTCGGACGACCAATTGTCGAGCTTTTCTCCTGGGACACACGGGCGAATCCAGCTATCTAAGTCACAGTCGCTGTCAGCCTTGTCTTCATCTGCAGCATTGACGACGTGGGGAGAAACCAAACCCCCGCTGGAGAGAGTACCGGTTTCATTCTTCTGAGATCCCGGAGCATACCCCAATCCAAACTTGTCTTCTTTGATGACTGGCTCCACAAATTTGCCCCAGCCTTGGGCATTACCAGCTTCAACCACTTCGACAGCATTAATCCCCTGCCTGCCGTGAGCCGACATCGGGTTCTGGATAACATTAGGCACCGGAGCAAAATTGATAGCCTGGGCATCTCTCAAATCTTGTACCTTTAACTGGAGAGCCTTGCAATTATCTGTAGTATGGCCAGGTGCGTTGGAGTGAAAAGCACATCTGGCGTTGACATCATAACCTCTAGGAAAATTATTGGGATCGATTGGTGGGGCCAGAGTTCTCAGCGTAACCAGATTCATGTCAATCAGCTTGGGAAGTAATACTGAATAAGGCATTGGGATTGGCTCGATGACCCGGTCCGTCTGCCTTGGACGTTGTTGATAGTGTCTCTGCTGACCCGGATTACCTCCTTGATTGTTGTACCTGGGTTGTTGTTGCGGATGATATTGCGGTTGAGGAACAGGTGTTGGAATAGTGACTGCGGCCACTTGATCTTGGTAATAATTAGGGCGTCCTCTACCCCTGCCTCTGCCGGCACACACAGCGCTTGTCTCGCCTTCTTTTCTTCGCTGACCGTTACCAGCAAACGGTCTCTTAGGACCACTATTGTCTTGAATTTGGCCCATCTTCAACAGACTCTCGATTCTTTCTCCAGCAATTACTATCTCTGCAAAGCTGATTGACGGGCAAGCAGCCAATCTCTCAATATAATTGCCTTGAAGAGTGTTCATGAAAATGTCCGCCATCTCCCTTTCAGACATAGGGGGTTGGACGGACGCAGCAATCTGTCTCCAACGCTGAGCATACTCTCTAAAGGTTTCCTTGGCAGTCTGGGACATACCTTGCAACAAGGTCCGATTTGGAGCCATGTCCAAGTTGTATTGATATTGCTTGACAAAAGCCTCTGCCAAGTCTTTCCAGCTCTTGATGGTAGTACGAGACAAATGAGAATACCATTCACGAGAAGCTCCAGTTAGACTGTCTTCAAAATAGTACATCCACAGCTTTTCATCTTCCGTGTGAGCTCCCAACCTTCCCAGATAAGATTGGAGATGAGTGCGTGGGCAAGAAGCCCCGTTGTATTTCTCAAAAGTAGGGGGTTTGAACTTGTGAGGAATCCTTACTCCCTGAACCAGACCAAGATTTGTGACATCAAAACCCAAGGAATTTTGAGACTCCAAAGATTTGAGCTTCTCAGCAAGCTCATCCATACGGCGAGTGGTCTCGAGGGCTTCGTCGTGCAAAGAAAATTGATCATACTGACAATCTTCAGTAACGGGGTGCCCGTTAATCCGAATTCCTTGATTCACATTGTATCTTCCACCAATACCATTCCCAACATTCCCTGTGTTGCCAACATTACCCGGGTTTCCATCAGCATTTGCGTTACCCACGTTACCAGTGTTCACAGGGTTATCAGCGTTCCCAGGGTTACCAGGGTTTCCCTCAGCATTTGGTATCTCCAAATCTGGATTGGGCCTCGGTTGCTCAACCAATTCCCTCAGCTTTTCTTGGCTTGCTGCCATACCAGCCATCAATGTCATGAACTGATCCATCCTTTCACGCATATCAGCCAGCTCTTTCTGTACTTGGTCCATCGCTAGTCGTGGACGATTTTCCTTTGTCGGGTATCTGTGAACTCGCTTGGGACCAATAACTGCCTGATACAGGGAACAAACATTAGACACTGCGGTGACACCTGCAAAACAGACAAGGGTTAATATGCATGGTATGCGATGCACTGCTTGTTCTGTTTTAAGGCACCCCCGTTTTGAAAGGGAATACCCTGCAAATGAATAAGCATGAGATGTTGGATGCAAATATGCAGATGATGTTATGCAATTTAAAGGCATGTCAATCAGAATTGATGGGTCCGCTTGAACATCTGTCAGGTTGCACTGTCTGGAGAGAAATTAAGAGCACACCAAACAAAGGTCATGGGATGGATCATGTTATCCTTAATATCAACCACCCATTTTGGTGGATTATGGTTTACACCTTATCAACACTCGAGTTTCATTGATATTAAGGATACCTGATCGGATTAACCATGAATCAAGGGTTTGTTGCAAGTCACGAGCATGGAGTTTAGGTTAAGAACCACCCAAAAGGAGTGTACTAAGGTTTAAACCTGCCAAACATGTTCTACAAAAGGTTCCCATAGTCATAATCCCATCTTTCGGATATTATCAGAGGAACGACTACTCGTATTCCAACAATATTCTCAAGAGAGACTCTTATGAGTGTAGTATCGCGTAACAATCGTATCAAATCTCACACTTGAATGACTTTCGCACTACGTCCTACGAATAGGCCAAGATGGGTTTGGTAAACTAAGGTCCTCGGCTTCTTAGGTCTATATTGGAACAAGTAATGTCTAACCACAACTTACTTGTGTGACATCATTGATCTCAACATGACCTCCACCAAGTGAATGGGCTTGCAAGTCGACTCGCTAAGAAATAACTCCACACAAGTCGACAGGACTATGCCATTCTCCTATCCTAAGTGTACTTGAGTTCGGGTATAGAACTCATCTCACAAAGATCACCAAGCAGCCATAGCCAGCCAACAGATACAGCAATGATATGTACACAATACAATAAGGTAAAGCAGGTAAATAAATAACTGTACAAAAGCATGAACACCCAATAAACAAGAAATCACACAAGCTAGGAGGGACTCGCTTAGGGAAGATGGACCAGCAAGAGGTCAACTTCTATATGTCCCCAGCAGAGTCGCCAGCTGTCGCAACCTGAAAAATACAGTGCGCGAAAAAACAACCGGCGAAAGAAAAAGACAGAAGAGTCGCCACCGTGCGTTATTCATCCCAAAGGAGGGAAAGGAAACGCTCGAAGTAAACCTGAAAAAAGGAAAGGACAAGACGAGGTCTCGCAACCAAATCTTGGGTTCGGGAGTCGGTTATGCGAAGGGAAGGTATTAGCACCCCTACGCATCCGTAGTACTCTACGGGATCCACTTTTGTAGTTCTTGTCTAAAGGGTGTGGGTTTATCTTGTGCTGTTTACCAAAAAAAAGGGTTAAATGAAAATGACTCGCGCGGATGTCGCATCCACTGCATACGTATCTCATCTGAATATGAGAATCAGAGTCTTCGTAGCTCGGCTGACCTATGGGTTGGGGGATGTGTGCTCTCTAAGACATCGCGTCTTATGCCTACGTATCTCATCTGGCCTGAGAATCAGAGCAAAACGTAGTTCGGCTAACTACGGGGTTATGGATTGGGTTTTGGACGAATGACGTCACTACGCAATCTACCGGATGCTCGACCTTTGGAGACTTACTCGCCTTTAGTAGAAGGAGTAAACACGTTGCTTTGGGTTTTAGGAGAAGAAAAATCAATGAAGGGTTAGGGTTTGGGATGCTCAAGGGCAAAAAGGCAGTCCTTGACGAAGGAACCGCGCTACCTGCAGGGATATGAATACAAAACACAAAACATGTATCTCAAAGTAAAATGCCACCAAGGGGCTCAAACGTTGCCTCCTATCGAGGTCTTCCAGCTAGGAAAGCAGTAAAATGCGGGAAAAATGTAAAAGTACCACGCGGATAAAGATCCGAAGTAACAACAATTAGAGGAATGGGAAACCCTGAGATCCTTCCAAGCTAACATCATCAAAGAAAGTGGGTCAGTACAGGTAATCGGAATGAACCTCCAGGGGTTATCCCACAAATAAAGTGGGAAACCACGCAAGTTATCCCTGCAAAAGTCATGTGAGCCCTCACAAAAATTCAACAAAAGGGTTAGTGAAACACCATAAGCATTTTTTTCATGATCAACAGTATGGTTTCAGAAAAACTCAAACCCTGTGGCATATACTCAAAAATTAAACGGTTAAACATTCAAGGCATTGTTTATACATTCATATACATATTAAACCCATGGGCAAAGGTAATGGGAATAATGGCAAACCTGATTGGAGAGCTTGATTGAAATTGAGTTGCACCCGTGAGGTTTACAAAACAATCTTCAGGGTTTATGTGAGGCAGAGGCGATTCTGTGTAGCTGAGTTCCCTTCGGGGTTTGGAGGCTGCTCTGAACTCCGTTAGGTTTTCTCTCACTATCTTTTTCCTCAGGGTTTTGTTCCAAGGAAACCTCAGAGTATTTTGCTTCTCTTCCTTCTTCTCCTCTTCTGTGTGGCTTTTGTTTCAATGAAACTCTAGTATTTATAGGCTAATATTGGTAGCTTAGTGGGCTTTTGAGAAAGGTCCAAGTCCAAAAAAATTTATTATATTTTATTTATTTAATTATTTATTTAATTAATTACAAATTTTTATTTTTTATTTATTTTTTTTTTATTTATTTTTGTAAAAAATTATTTATTTATTTTTTCGTTTTTTTTTTTTTTTTTTTTTTTTCGGATCTAATTCTGATTGACATGATGAAATGCAATATGAAATGCTAAATGAATGCATGAATGAGGAGGGCAAATTTTGGGGTGTTACAGTAATGATTTTGTTTAGCACACCATAACGGCATATGAATTGATTCTTGATAAACTTCACAACCACCTGCCTGGTCACGTTTTCATACGATGCCGTTTCAACCCATTTGGTGAAGTAATCAATTTCTACGAGAATAAATTTGTGACCGTTGGACGCCTTTGGCTCTATCATGCCAATCATGTCAATTCCCCACATAGAGAAAGGCCATGGTGATGAAATCATATTCAGATATGTCAGGGGAATATGAATCTTATCCCCATAAATCTGACACTTATGGCATTTCTTCACATATTTGCAGCAGTCAGACTCCATTGTCAGCCAATAGTAGCCTGCTCTCAACATCTTCTTTGCCATGGCATGTCCATTGGAATGAGTACCAAATGAACCCTCATGGACTTCAGTCATCAACATACCTGCTTCGTGTCTATCCACACATCTGAGCAAAACCATGTCAAAATTTCTCTTATAAAACACATCGCCATTGAGGTAGAAACTGCCTGATAATCTCCTCAAAGTCTTCTTATCTTTAACAGATTCACCGGGCGGGTAAATCTGACTCTGAAGAAAACACTTGATATCATAATACCATGGCTTATCATCTTTCACTTCTTCTACTGCAAATACATGAGCTGGTCTATCCAAGCGCATCACAGAAATATTGGGGACTTCATTCCATAATTTCACCACAGCCATCAAAGCAAGTGTAGCGAGTGCATCTGCCATCCGATTCTCATCTCGAGGAATATGATGGAAGTCAACCTCAGTAAAGAACATCGAAATCCTCCTTGCATAATCTCTATATGGGATGAGGCCAGGCTGATTCATCTCCCATTCACCCTTAATCTGATTAACAACAAGGGTCGAATCACCATAAACATCAAGACGCTTGATCCTAAGATAAATACACTCTTCTCGTCCCATAATATAGGCCTCATACTCTGCCATATTATTCGTGAATTTGAATGTTAGCCTTGCTGTAAAAGGAAAATGTGTGCCCTGAGGAGTAATAATCACTGCCCCAATACCATTTCCATATTGATTCACAGCGCCATCAAACAACATGCTCCATCAGGAACTAGGATCTGGCCCTTCTTCAAGCGTAGGCTCATCACAATCTTTCATTTTCAAATACAGAATCTCCTCATCTGGGAAGTCGTACTGAATTGACTGATAATCCTCAATCGGTTGATGTGCCAAGTGATCAGCCAAGATACTACCTTTAATAGCTTTCTGAGCTCGATACTCAATATCATACTCGGACAACAGCATCTGCCAACGGGAAATCCTCCCAGTTAAAGCAGGCTTCTCAAAGATATACTTGATTGGATCCATTTTTGATATCAACCAAGTCGTATGATTCAACATATACTGGCGTTGCGCTTAGCAGCCCAAGCCAAAGCACAATATGTCTTCTCAAGCAATGAGTATCGAGACTCTCAAGCAATATTCTTTCTTCCCTGATTCATCTTGCTGACCAAGGACACAACCCATAGAGTCTTCAAGAACTATTAAGTACATAATAAAGGGTCTCCCTTCCACGGGCGGAGACAGAATCGGAGGCTCAGACAGATATTCTTTAATACTGTCAAAGGCTTTTTGGCAATCCTCGGTCCAATCATGACGCTGATCTTTCCGGAGGAGCTTGAATATTAGCGCACATGTGGCCGTCATGTGGGATATAAATTTGGAAATATAATTCAAGCGCCTAAGAAAACCTCGAACTTGCTTCTCAGTTTTGGGCGCAGGCATCTCTTGTATTGCTTTGACCTTCGCAGGATCAACTTCAATACCTCTTTCACTGACAATAAAGCCCAATAACTTGCCGGAACGGACTCCAAATGTACACTTGTTAAGATTCAGACGAAGCTTATACTTCCTCAAACGCTGAAAAAGATTCAACAAGCGCTCTACATGCTCAACTTCTGTTCTTGACTTTGCAATCATATCATCAACATATACCTCGATCTTCTTATGCATCATATCGTGAAACAAGGTAGTCATAGCTCGTTGATATGTGGCTCCGGCGTTCTTCAGACTGAAGGGCATCACTCGATAGCAGAATGTTCCCCAAGGTGTGATGAATGTTGTCTTCTCCATATCCTCGGGTGCCATTTTGATCTGATTATATCCGGAAAATCCGTCCATAAATGAAAAGACATTGAATTTAGCTGTATTATCTACCAACATATCAATATGTGGTAGGGGAAAATCATCTTTCGGACTAACTTTATTCAAGTCTCTATAGTCCACACACATTCGGACTTTTCCATCTTTCTTAGGCACGGGCACAATATTGGCCACCCATTTAGGATATGTAGAAGTCACTAGAAACCCCGCATCAATTTTCTTCTGAACTTCTTCTTTAATCTTCACTGCCATATCAGGATGAGTTCTTCTGAGCTTCTGCTTCACAGGCACACACTCAGGCTTCAAAGGAAGGAAATGTTGCACGATATCAGTATCCATACCAGGCATGTCTTCATATGACCAGGAAAAGACGTCGACATATTCTCGTAGCAACTCGATCAACCCCTTCTTCACAGAGTCTTCCAGGAGTGCCCCAATCTTCACTTCTCGCACACAATCCTCAGACCCCAAGTTGACTGTTTCCAGATTCTCAAGATGTGGCTGAATGATCTTCTCTTCATACTCAAGCAGACGGGTAATCTTGTCAGGTATCTCTTCAACATCATCTTCTTCGGCCTCAAATACAGGGAGCTCAAAGTTGGGAGATGGTGTTGGATCATTATGTTCAATTGGTTTGATCAACCTGCATAATGATTTTGGATATAAAAGAGATTTTAGAATTCAAACAAGGCAAATTATTATGCAGATGAAAAGATTGATTTTATTCTATTTTTATGGTTTTATGGTGATCACCAATTTCATGCAAAAAGCAAAAAGTGAAAATAATTTTTAAGAACAAACATTTAACATGAATTTATTGAATGAAATATCATTGTATTTATGGGCTACCAATGTCATCACTTCTCCTTTTGGCATGGGAGAAGGGTTTTTAAACAAAATGAACATTACGCTGACTTATGGACAATTGTTGGAACATCAATAGCGCCCCAGTTATTGCAGACCCCTCTAGGGATGACAAAGTTGCCAGAATCTTCCTCTACATCCTCTTCCACGATAGCAGCAGCTTCCTGATCTTCAACAGTGTGGACGAAACCACCACTCTGAAACAGGCCATGCTTGTTGAAAGTGCCTGAAGAGTACCCTATGCCAGCTCGGGATTTATTGTCTTCCAGCTTGATCATTTGTCCTAAACCAGTAGTTGCGCCATGCTCAATGGCCAACTTCGCATCAGTGTAGGACGCAAATGAAGAAGTTCCTTTCTTAGAAGGCTCAGCAATAGACTAAGCTTGGAACAGTGTTCCAACTTCATCCTCAACATCGATATAAGAAAAGGAAGACAGATGGCTAACCAAGAGAGCCTTCTCTCCCCCTACCACCACCAACTTTTTGTTCTTAACGAACTTCAACTTTTTGTGTAGGGTGGATGTCACGGCGCTTGCCTCGTGAATACATGGTCTGCCCAACAAATAGCTATATGATGGGTGGATATCCATGACCTAAAAAGTGATATGGAAATCACTTGGTCCAATCTTGACTGGGAGTTCAACCTCTCCAATCACAGTCTTGCGGGATCCATCAAAAGCTTTGACGACCACTCCACTCTGCCGCATGGAAGGCCCCTGATATGAAAGTCTAGCCATAATGGATTTTGGAAACACATTCAGTGATGATCCAGTGTCTACCAATACATTAGACATGGCATCATCCTTGCAGCTCATGGAGATGTGAAGTGCCAAATTGTGGTCTCTTCCCTCCTCAGGGAGATTAGCATCACAGAAACTCAGATTGTTACAAGCAGTAATGTTTGCAACAATGATATCGAATTGTTTTATGGTGACGTCATGATCTACATACGCCACGTCCAACACCTTCTGTAGAGCTTCACGGTGTGGCTCTAAGTTCATTAACAAAAATAACACGGATATCTTTGAAGGCGTTTGTAGAAGCTGATCTACAATATTGTATTCGCTCCTCTTGATGAGCCTCAGCATCTCATCACATTCCTCTTTCAACATGCCATTCTGGCCAGCAGGGACAGGAGTTCTAACAGCGGTGGCAGGTCTATTAACAGCAAGTGTTGGATTCGGAGAAATAGAAGAATTCCCAACCGGACGAACAACACTATCAGCAGTATCAACCCTCCTAGTCTCAGCTTGGGGTTTCGACGGTGCCGAGAAAACACGACCACTACAGGTCAGACCGCTAACATCAGCAATATTAACAACAGAGGTAGAGGGTAGAGGCACCTCCTTCCCATTTTCCAATGCAACAACATTGTAACAATAGGGAACAACTTTGTCAGAAGAATATGGCACAGGGCCAGCTGGCTTAAATATGAGAGTGGGAGAAGCCTTCTGCTTGCTGCCATCGTATCGGACGATGTCAGGTTCGGGGATCCTGAATACTGGTGATATCACATTAACTTCATCATCCTCATCACGATTCTGAAGTATCTCTATCACACCTTCATCTAGCATTTCTTGGATGTCTTTTCTGACCTGACGACATCCCCTCTCATTGACAGTGCAAACACGGCATCTGTCATGGTCATGCTCATAATGATTGTATTCACACAACAGTCTGTGCATCTCGACCAAAGATTTTCGGATATGGCTGACATACCGGACCTTATATTTACCAGGGAAACCCTGTACCATGTTGACAACAGATTTCCCATGCTCAGGCAATGGGTTTTTCTTCACGTTAGGACCCACGTCCTCGAAAAACAAGATACCGCTTCTCACAAGGTCTTGAACCTTGGTCTTCAATGGGTAACAGTTCTCCACGTCATGTCCGGGAGCACCGGAATGATAAACAAAGTGAAGCTCAGGCTTATACCACCACTGAGGGTTGGTCAGTATAGCTGGTGGGTCACGAGGAGTGATCAGTTTCCTTTCTATTAAAGAAGGATATAGCTTTGCATAGGTCATCGGAATAGGATCAAAAGTGACCCTTTTCCTATCATAGCTTGTATTGGTCTGATTGTTGTTTCGAGGCTGGTAGGCCTGCTGTTGAGGACGGTGTTGTTGTTGTTGATACTGATGATGTTACTGTTTCTGGTTCTGATTGTGATGCTGATATTGCTGGTTTTCTCTGAACACAGGTGCTATATTAGCCACCTGATGCTGGTTACCGACGGGACGCACGGTCTTCCTCTTCACAGAGGGTCTTCTAGATTTGACATGGGAGGTCACAGCATGTGCCTCACCATCTTTCTTCTTCGTAAACGCCCCATAACGTTTGGCAGAAGAGCCTTCTTCTCTGGTCAGGCGTCCTTCCCTGAATCCCTCTTCCAGACGCAGCCCCATATTCACCATCTCGGTAAAGTCAGAAGGAGAGCTGGCAATCATCCATTCATAATAGAATGAACTCAAGGTTTTCAGAAAGATCTTGGTCATCTCTTTCTCTTCTAGCGGAGGCACGATCTGTGCAGCCAATTCTCGCCACCTCTGGGCGTACTCCATAAAAGTTTCCTTATCCTTATGGGACATGGCCCTCAATTGATCCCTATCGGGAGCCATATCCACCTTATATTTGTATTGGTTGACGAAGGCTTCGCCAAGGTCGTTGAAGGATCGGATGTTCGCGCTGTCCAAACCCATGTACCATCTCAGGGCGGCACCGGAGAGGCTGTCCTGGAAATAATGAATTAGGAGCTGATCATTGTCGGTCTGAGTCAACATTTTACGTGTATACATAACCAAATGGTTGAGCGGGCAAGTGTTTCCTTTGTACTTTTCAAAGTTAGGCACTTTGGACTTTACAGGAATCTTGACATTTAGAACCAGGCAAAGCTCAGCAGCAGACTTGCCAAAGAGGTCCTTCCCTCTAAGATCTTTGAGTTCCTTGCGAAGCTCAAGGAACTGATCATTCATAGCATCCATCTTTTCATACACATCTGGGCCCTCAGACAACTCAGAGTAATAAATGGTGTCATCTACTCTCGGCATAGTATGCGCGACCGGAGGTGGCACAGCAAGGACCGGGCTAGATGCCGACAGAGAAGCAAACATTGGGGCCAGACCCTCAGGAACAAAATTCACGGGCATCCCCCAAGGAAACCCAACTGGCATAGCAGTAGGCGCGAAGTGAGCGCTGGCAGCAGGCACTGTTGAAGAGGCAATCTCAAAAATGACTTTCCTCTGGGGAGGAGTTGAAGGCGTTGGAGATGACTGACTTTGGCGGCCATGAAAGACTCCATCAGGGAAGTCAATCTGGCCACTTCCTCCTTCAGCTCTCTGTTCTCTTGTTCTAGGTGATCCCTTAGTCTTGATGAGTTGGCTCTGGTGTAGTACCGGTGCGTCAGCTTGTCTTCAAAATAAATGAAGAACACAGAGTTAGACCACTGAACAAGAAGCCTAGAGCAAAACCTGCTTATGCACATGATGCATGCAATGCTTGTGCATATGATTTATTTTTAATTAGAGGAACTTTAGAGTTCTATTTTCAAATATTTGGAAAATATTAATCATTTAGACATATATGGAAATATCATATCAATAATATTTGGAAAAATATTTTTACACCAAAGACCAGTCTTGGTAACCAAATACCATACAAGAGAGAAGGAAAATGAACATCCTATGGAACCCTAGAAACAATCGTCCAAAGCTCTCGAGACCGGAAGATAAGTTGCACGAAACCTCTTCACCTCTCTCTCATAGGCTGCCTCCATATCTGCCTTCTCTTTGGCGAGTTGATCGTACTTCCTCTTCCAAAACCTGGAAGACTGAGGAAGAAGAGAAGTCACCACATCATCAGGCTCATTGATAACCTGATGCTCAAGAAACTCTATCAATGCATCCTTATCTCTAAGCTACTGAAGTAGCTCCTCTCGTTCACGAATCCAAGCACGCGAACGGTCTTCGTCTCTCAACTCCTTTACTCCTTGGTCAGGGAGGGTTGAAGGCCCAACCATAACCATAGGTGTAGGTCTCGGGTAATCATAAGGCATAAGGTACTCAGAAGCTCTCCTCCTCACCCACCTTGTATAGGGTTCCAAAGCAATATAATTCTTCGGACCAAGCTCTTTCCTTCCCTTCCTATGAATCTTGCGCCAAGCGCAGATCATTCTGCCCTTCATGTTTTGGGGATCTTTACCCTCTTGAAAGAACACACCCTCTAACAGAATGTTATTAGGTTTATCCTTTAAGGGGAACCCAAGCTGACAATGTGCTAAAATAGGGTTGTAGTTAATCCCACCACATGTACCAAGAAGAGGCACATTGGAGAATTCACCACAAGAGTCAATAATCTGCACACCACTATACACACGATTGTACCAAAAGATATCATCATTAGTGAGAGACATAAGTCTCGTGGACCACCGTAGATATCCTTTGTTCTCCTTGAAGGCGACCGTCTGTGGCAAGTGCGAAATAAACCACTTGTACAACAGAGGTAAACAGAACACAATGGTACCACCACCCTTTGCATTCCTCATATGCAAAGAGAAATAAGTGTCACCCAACAGAGTAGGAACGGGATTAAGAGTAGAGAAAATCCTAAAGGCGTTCACATCCACGAACTTGTCGATGTTGGGGAATAACACTAGCCCATAGATGAGAAGTACAAATATGGCCTCAAAGGCATCCTCACTCATGGCCTTCCCATACAAAGTAGCTTGAGCAATGAGGAAATCAGATGGAAGACCTTGAATTCCATCTTTGGTAGTCATATGAGCACCCACAATAGATTCATCTATATGCAACATATCAGCAATCTCTTGAGAAGTAGGAACCTTCTCTAAGCCACTGAACGACAACTGATCTAGAATAGGTATACCCACAAGATAGGCATACTCCTCAAGCGTAGGCAAAAGCTGGAAATCCGGAAATGTGAAGTAACGGTACAAGGGATCATAAAACTGCACCAACACACTCATCAGACCTTCATCCACCTGAGTAGCAAGAATAGATAGAAGCTTCCCATGGCGAGCTTTGAACTCCAATGGATCTAATACATAAGATGTCAAACTCCTTAAATCTTTCCAGTCGGGTTGTCTGAAATTGTACTTCTTTGTATTCCTTCTTTGTCTATCCATGTCTGAAAATTTGCAAATAGAGCTTTTAAGTTCCTTGAAAATTTTCTCATTGTTGATGATATGGATGTGTATGAATGCATGAATGCATGGATGCAACAATCACACTCAAGGATCAAGCAAAGCACACCACACAATGGTCATGGGATGGATTAAGTCATCCTTAATATCAATCATCCATTTTGGTGGATTATGGTTTACACCTTATCAACACCCAAGTTCCATTGATATTAAGGATATACAAGAATAGATCAACCATGAATCAAGGGTTTGTTGTGAGTGAACTATAGTTTAAACCTGCCAATCATGTTCTACAAGAGGTTTCCATAGTCATCATCCCATCTTTCGGATATTATCGGATAAACGACTACTCGTATTCCAAAAATATTCTCAAGAGAGACTCTTATGAGTGTAGTATCGCGTAACAATCGTATCAAATCTTACACTTGAACGACCTTCGCACTACGTCCTAAAAATAGGGCAAGATGGGCTTGGTAAACTAAGGTCCTTGGCTTCTAAGGTCTATATTGGAAAGAGTAATGTCTAACCACGACTACTCGTGTGAAATTATTGATCCCAACATAACCCCCACCAAGTGAATGGGCTTGCAAGTTAACTTGCTAAGGAATAACTCCACACAAGTCAACAAGGCTATGCCATTCTCCTATCCTAAGTGCACCCGAGTTCGGGTATAGAACTCATCTCACAAGACCACCAAGCATACAAATAATTAATATATCAAGCAATTCAGACATTACAAACAATACAGTAATCCCAAATTTGCACAAAAAATATGTCACAAAATAATATACAATACAATACATCAAAAGTGAAAAGTAGGCAAAACCCACTAGGCAAATGTTTCCCCAGTAGAGTCGCCACTTTTCTGTAACGGGGGTATTTGTTACCTTAAGATTTATTGACTAAATCAAAAGCAAATCATACAAATAGAGTCGCCACCACACTTCTATTTATCCAAAGGAAAGGTTAGAAAGCGAACAAAAACCGAGAAGTTTTATCGAATCAAAAACTAATAAAAATGTCAGAGATCTGGGTAAGGGGGTTGGTTATACAATGGGAAAGTTTTAAGCACCCAAAACATCCTAGGTACTCCTAGGGAGCCCTTTTCACAATTGTTGTAAGGTAGGTTGGTATTTGGAAAATTGTTTGTGCAAACATAATTGGGGAGATGAGAGAAGAATGTACAAATTTATTTACAATTTTGTGTTTGAATGGATAAACCCATTGCCTACGTACCATCTTAAAAAAGATTAGGGTCAAAACCTCGTAGTTCGGGGTAAAAATCTCAAAACAAATTGGTGAATTGATTGGTCCAAAAGCCTTAAGGTCTTTTGTTATCAAAGGGATAAAACTCAAACCAAAACCACAAATCCACCATGTGAGGAGAGCTTCAACATGCTAGTGAGGGGTTAACCCTATAATAAGCATGGAAGTCTTATTGTCCATCACTAAGGATATAGGTGAGTATTATATCAACCTCAAGGATAACTCAAACCTAATAGGTAATGTTTATGAAAAGCTTTGGCAAAAGTGGCCATTGAAACCACAAAAACAATTGAGTGAGTTGTATTTATCAATGAAAGGTATTTACAAAATATGGTCAAAGTTTACTTAGGATTCAATTCAAAATAAGTGTTATGAAAAGAAAGTTTGAAAATCAAAAGCATAGTGCTTAGGTTTCTAATTTTTGAAAGCAAATGTTAATGTTTGCACAAAATTTTTGGCTTGGGTTAGAGTGGAGGGAAGAAGAAGAATGGCTAAGTCCTAAACAAATAAAAGGTGAAGGAGGAGAAATAAAACCACAATGGAGTTCCCTTCTTGAGATCATAGTGATCATCCAAGTTGATCTCTTTCCTTTGGAATATAGCAAGCAATAGCAAATAACTCAAGCAATCAAGCACACAATCAAAAAAGCTCCTAGGAATCTTCCAATGGCTTTTGTATCTCTCACTTTGGATGCTCATGACAATGGTTCATTCACTTGGTAAGTTTGAGATCCCTAGCACAAAAACACACACATCAAAAAGTTCTATAATGCAAACAAAGAATGGAGAAGAGTGAGTTTAGATATTAAGTCCTTTCCAAGCCTTCTTCAAGATTAAGCATTCTAAAGGCATGAGGCCTAGTTGCTCTTTGACATTTTCTTCTTTTATAGCATTCTAAAGGCATGAGGCCTAGTTGCTCTTTGACTCCATTTTTGCATAGGTAAGGGTCCTAAAATCTAAGTCCTTTTGTCCATTTTTTGCATTTGGTTCACACAAACATAAAAACAACACAAGCACAATAGTATATACACAATTATGTGCTCAAGTGAGCAAAAGGAAAATTGCTTTAACATAAACATGAGCTCAAGTGAGAAAAGGGGAAAAGCAAATGAATAATGAACAAGATATTAAATTGCATTAAAGTAAATTGCAAGAATTAAAGGCTTGAATTAAAAGTTAATGGTCAATAGTTAGTGTTAGTATGCCATAAGGAAATTTAGCGCTATGTTAAGCAATCGTAAGTGGACTAATGTAGTAGTCACACCTATCTGAGGCCGGTCAATAAAAATATAGGCAACAAACAGAAGTTAGAGACCTTGACTAGTAAGCCAAGCTCCTACAACTTGCCACGCCAAAAGAAAAGAAGAATTATCTTGTATTGATTTAGGTTTTTTTGCTTGATCAAAACGCAAACTATCCTTAATGCAAAGCCATTCACTTGAACTTTGATCAAGATGAATTAGATTTGAATCAAGGAAGGTTAAACCTCCCATATATCAAGGCTAACCACCAATCTTTAACTCATTGATCAAAAAGAAAAAAGATGAAGAAGAAGATGGATAAGAATATACATTGACCAAAGATAAATGGAATCAAGGTCAAACCAAAGTAAACAGAAGTAAAATGAAACTTAGAAGTCAAGAAACAAATAAAATATTTTTGGTATTTTTGAAAATTAAAATAATATTTGAATTAAAATAAACAATTAAAGGTCAAACTTCAAATCCATTTCAAATCAACTTTGAAAAGTCCAAATGGATCATCCTAAGTTCAACAAGGTCAAACAAAGTTTGAGAAAAAATTTCAGCATTTTTAGAAACCAGAACCTATTTTTAATCAATTAAAAATGAATAAAAAATAACCTAATTGAACTAAAATATCAAATAAATCTCAAATCAATTAATAAATTGATGAGAATATTTTTCATAGATTCATCATCATTCAAAGAGGTTAAGAAAATATTTTTGTATTTTTTGAATATTGGAAACTAATTAAAATGAATTAAAAATAACCAGAAAAGAGAAAATTCACAAAAAATATCAAATGACAAAATAAAAAATATTAAAAATCATTTTCAGAAATTAGAATTAAAAAGGGAAATAATGCAATTGGTCCCATATTTTTTGGAATTAAAATGAGAGATATGATTTTTTGAAATAAAATGGAATTAAGAAAATAAAATGAATTAATTCAGAAATAACAAAAAACTACGCGCGTTGGATTGAATCTCATTAAATGACCTGGCACATCAAGTGGCTTACAGGCGCGCGCTCACCAAAGGCATGAGTCAACTGAGCAACATCATGATTTATTAAAAGTCATAACAAGGAAAGATGGAGATTAGATCTAGACACACAATCCAATGGCTCACATTTAATCTGGAAAAGAGACGGTGGTGTACACCACCGTCTTCTCCGGCAAGTTCACCAACGCCGGTGGAAGTTGCAGGTATGGAAACTTAACCAAATGAAGCGATCCTCATATCATTGGAAAGCTGGGGTGATGTACATCACCCCTGTACCATTGGTTTCTCCTCTATATCCTCATAGAGAGAGAAATCAGAGAGAGAAAATCATGGTGTTCAATCTGAACTTCATGGATTTGCAAAATTAAGAACACAATTCAAGTACCTCTTATGAGAGGACTTCAGCCAAGCCAATAAACACAAGAAATAAGCAAGAATCAGTGAGTTTCGATTGAAAAAAGTTTGAACATCCACCTCTGAAATGTAGATCTATGGAGCATTATCCTTCACAATTCTTGA
Source organism: Lathyrus oleraceus (assembly GCF_024323335.1). Classification (NCBI taxonomy): domain Eukaryota; kingdom Viridiplantae; phylum Streptophyta; class Magnoliopsida; order Fabales; family Fabaceae; genus Lathyrus; species Lathyrus oleraceus. The sequence continues at coordinate 428,616,988 of NC_066585.1, read as the reverse complement.
CTGCAGTTTGCTCTTGAGATGAAGATGAAGCAAGGCCAATGAATTTTAAGTCCAATAATCAACCAATGAAGTTGAAAATTGGATCTAAAACATGAAAGTGAAATTGCACAATTCCTTTAGAGTGAGGTTTGGATTGATTTCTGCAGCATATGAGGCGCCTTAAGGTTGATTTCTGATGAAGGTATGCAGCTCTATTTATAGCAAAAGGCAATGGAAGCATGGGAATTTCATGTGCATGAATGATGAGGTCCTTCATGCATGGGCCTATACAGGCGCATGGAGGGCCCAAATCCAATTGGAAATGCAAGCTTAAGTCATATTAATATGAAATGGACGTGCAGATATGATTGCAAATGAGTGTGCATGAAGTTTTTAAATGGTTTCTAAAAATGCACATGAATCTTCTCCTCTTCGAAACAACCTCTTACAAAAATGAAACATGACCTTGTGGGTAATTGTTGGAAAGGTCTTGACATGAGGAACAATTGTTATGTTGAAAAAAACTCCATTTGGAATTGGGATATTAGTGAAAATTGGTCATAAAGTTCAAGGTGCAAAACATGTGTATGTGAAAGCCTCAAATGACAAAACCTTCAACATCAACGTTGTATATATTTTCAAGACAATCAATTTGGACTTAAAGTTTGCATCATTTGGAATTTTTATGAGAAAATTATGGGCACTTGAAGTTGGACTTTTTCACATTTCAATGCCTTTGGTCCAAAGTGACCTATAATGTTTTGTATTATCACATGTGTTTCTTTTAGGATTATGAAAATTTGCTCGACATAACAAATGAATTAGACATCTTAAACTTTCAAATGCATTTGATCCCACCTCAAAATCATGAAAAATGAGTGAGTTAGGTCCTTGGGAAGTTGACCCAAAATAAGGGTTTCAGTCAAAATGACCTATAATGTTTTGAAATGAATGATGACTTTCCAAGCTTCAAGTCAATTTGTGATGAACATGAAAGTTGTTCATATGGTTCTTAAGAACATGTTTTATCCTGGGTTCATATTAATTTGACAAACACATCAAATGTTAGGTCTCAGTGTATTTCAAAATAGTCAGATGAATTGACTGATCAACTTCTCAAGTCCAGACTTCAAATCTTGATGAATTGATGATTGAGAACACTCACACAAGCTCAAATATGCATGAAATGATGAATTAAAGAACTTCCCTTGATTTTATTTGATCATGGGTTGAGGTTGCTTCATGAGTAAGACACGGTTGATGTATAACTGAATTAGGGTTTCCATGGGAAACATTCCTCAAGCCCTTTGGTTTGCTTTGATCAAATTGACAAATTGATATACTTGGGAGGCATATATGATGAATGAGGGATTTGGGAACCATTGTCATGCTTGCTTTCACCTTCACCTGGTCATATCAATGAGCATAGGGTCTCCTAGGTGCCTTGGATCTTATGATTGCTCAAGCTACAAAACAAAAGATGTTAGTTACATATTTTTGTGCTTTTGGTTAGTAAACAAAATAAGAAAAGCAATAATATACAATTCAAGCATGCTTGGTGATCTCAAACCAACTCTCACAAGTCCCAACCCAAAGGTAAGGAGCCAAGATGCTATGATCCTTGAGGCAAATGCAATGTGTAGTGATATGATGCCATGAGGGATCTTAGGGTCAAAATTATGGTCTTACAACTGTTAATATAATTTTGAACCAAAGTAAAGTTTATATAATAGAATGAGTATCTGAATGCAACTGTGTCTTCTATGAGTCTTGATAATGTTGTTACCATAAGAAATTGGTAGGGCATGTTGAAGGCGTACTTAATGAAAGCGCCTTATGGATAAAAGGATTATGCCCCTCCAGGGGGAGGTTTGAAAGAAAATTTGAGCCCAAGATAAGCAAGAGCTGAGAAAACCACAAGTTACCAGAAGATGAAATCGACGGAAGAAGCAAGTTTGGTCGAAATCCATTATGTCGATTGAACTAGAGATTGGGACTTAAGAAATTCTTGAATGTACCAGACACATAGGGGATGGTGTCGACATAAATACCTGAGCGGGATAAGTTTGAAATTCAAAATGACTAGCAGTTACAAGGAGAACGAGCGCCAAAGATATGGAGCAGTTTTTAGATCGTGTAGCACGACGTCTGTCTACATACAATTATTTTTTGAGTAGTTTTGCTTGTAGACAATCTCTTTAGTTCATTATAAATAGGGAATCCCACAGAGGACTCCGGGGTGTTCACTTTGTACCAAAATCACTTGTAAAAAAAACTTCACATTCCCAGCGCGAGGAAGCAAGAGTTTTCAAGAGTGCTAATGTACGTGAATCACCACAGTTACTTCAATGCAATTTCCTTATTTTTTAATTGTTTCCGTTGAACACTTTGTTTTAATTTCGTTTACGTTTGAACTGTCCATTATATGATGTCGTCTACGCCGTCGACACTAGTTCTATTACGATAATAGAATTCACCAAAAGTGTGTTCGTTGTGTATGTCTTTTGAATGTCATAGTGATGTAGATCATGAGTCACCCATAGTCTATAGCATCATCATTTTGTGTGGAAAAACCTTTGCTTGTTCAATATTTTGTCAGAAGCCGTTTGTCACAAAGTTAATAGTCCGTCGAATTGAACGAGTTACCTAGTTACATTAGCACATGTCTTAGGATCAACTAGTCGATCCTGCAAGTAACCCTTAGTTTTAGGTTTAGGGAGGACCAACGATTGTTTACCAATTTCCACAGTAAACAAAATGGCACGCCCAATGGGACCAGTGCTAGTGTAGTTACGCAATTGCATGAAACTTAGAAGTGGCAAACTATATAGTAGACCACAAGAAACTGTGAAAATGTCAAATACGGATAAAGTACCACAAGGGACTTTATCCACTACAGAAATAGTAATTTCACAGGTTGCAACTTTGACTCCGTTGACAAGTCCAGCCTCAATGATACCGACTACAGGTGCGGTTGGAAGATCAATTCCTTTACTTCCACTGGGAGGTTCAGGATCTACGATGACAACGTTCAGACCTTATGTGCCTCGCTTTGCCACCATAGATCCTCTTTATGGAATGTCGTATTCCTTAATGTCAGGATATCAGTCAACATCAAGTGCAACATTGTTTTCAGACAACACTCAAAATACGAGTCCCTTCTTACAGGGATTAGCGTAGGGGGGCAATGTTAAAAATAGGAATAATACTCAAAATAGAACCATGCCGCTGTCGAATACTTCAATAGCGGCGTTGAGGTAGCAAATGGATGATAGTAATCATGAGTTGGTTAATATGTTAACTAATCAAATGGGTACAGTTTTTAATCATGTGATACAGGAATCTGTTGAAACAAATAGGCAGGTGGCTAATCAATTGACACGCTTGTATAACTTCCTAGGGTATTGGCTCGACAGATGGCACAAGTGGTTAGGCAAACCATTCTTGTTCAAGTAGAGATAGGGGCAGCAGAAGATGAGATAGTCCATGAGGGACAAATCCTTAGACCCTAATAAAATCAATGCGTTGAGTCAGAAGTAGCAGGACGTAACGAGATGGTATTAGTTAACCGACATCAGGATGCTGACCAAATTGTCGATCAATATCGGGAAGAAGACTTAGCAGTGGAAAATAATTTGACAACTATTGTCGAAGGAATTATGGCTAGGAATGGAATGAGTGGCACATTGCAAAGGCCACTATATGCCTCCCCATTGGCTGAATTTATTCTCCAAACCGAGTCTCCGAGAGGAACGAGAGTGCCTAAATACACTAAGTTTAGGGGAGAATCTGGTGAGTCGATAATAGAACATATCGCCAGATATTTAACAGAGTCGGGAGATTTGGCTCACAATGAGTGTTTGAGAGTAAAAAACTTTCCTTCTTCTTTGACTAAAGCTGCCTTCACATGGTGCACTTCTTTGGCCCCAAATTCGATTGATTCGTGGGCCAAGTTAGAAAAGAAGTTCCATGAACAGTTTTACGAAGGGCACTCCAAAATCAGTTTGGCAGAATTGTCTAGCATTAAGAGAAGGTTTGCTGAGAGTATTGACGATTATCTAAATAGATTTAGATCATTAAATGCCATGTGTTTTACGCAAGTACCGGAACATGAACTTGTTCAAATGGCTGCTGGGGGGTTAGATTATTCCATTAGGAAGAAAATAGAACCAAACTTTGTAAAGAGTATGTCACAATTGGCTGATAGAGTTCGACATCTCGAACGGCTGAGGTTAGAAAAGGTTAGACATGGTAAGGCTAAGAAAGAAAAAATAGCTTTCGTCGATTATGATGCGACAGATCCAATCTATGAGGTTGATTATGCCTTATCGACCGAATTAGAAATTGACGTGGCTGAGTTAAAGTCAGGATCTCATTATGAGTGTCAGTCATTACTTCCTGCACAAGGAAAAAATCCTGTCGAAAACAATCCAAATTTCCCTTCAAAAACTTATACATTTGATGTGACAAAGTGTGAGGAAATTTTTGATTTATTAGTTAAATATGGTCAAATGGTGGTGCCACCTGGTATAAAATACCACCATTGGAATAAAGACAGAAAAGAGGATTTTGTAAGTATCATAATTATCTTGGTCACAAAACTTCTAATTGTTATCTTTTCAGGGATCTGGTTCAGAAAGCAATTCAAGAAGGCAGGTTGAAGTTTATTGGCCGCAAAATGAAGATCGACGTCGACCCTCTCCAGCAGGAGGAAGCTCTGTTCGTTGAGCCAATCGAGATCAACATGGTTGAGATCACTGAATATGATGAGGCTGACATGTTAGAGGAAACTGGTGAAAGCCCAGATGTCGACATAGCTGAAGTTTATCCAAGGGCTGATGAAGATATGGTTGATTTCCTGTACCGCTGCAAGAATAAGGGTTCACAAGTCTACTTATGCCCTAGATATGGCGCTCTCACCGACAAAGTTGCTGCTGAAAATTTCCAAAAGCTACAATTGGGAAAAAGAAAAGGAAGTGGGCTGAACAGAGCACGCCAGAATGAAAGAATCCCAAGGAAAGTTGTGGAAAATGCTCAAGCAAGGCCTATGAGCTTTGTACCAACGACAAGTGCTCCTAGAGGAACATGGATCAAGCCTCAGGGAAAACTAGAAAACCCACAAGGTGTTGCTGCTGCCAGAGGAGGTTTAGCAATCAACTACAGACGTGAGTTCAAGTCTGAGAAAAAGACTCATGTTTCTGAAAATTATTTGAGGGAAGAACCCCATGTCCAGGACTCAATGGAGACGTTTTCAACGTCGCAAGCAGACTGAAAGAGAGGCTGCTAGGGAAATGGCTGAAAAAGGTATGGCTAATGGGGTTGATTCTGGAAAGAGATTTGTTGTGAGGGTCGACACTACAACTAAAGAACGGATCAGGGAGTATGTCCGTCAACCAAGTGAAAAATGTTCTGATGAGGTTACTGATGACTTCAATTCAGAATCAGAAGCAAGTTTGGATATCTTAGTCAACATGGTGTCAATTCTACCAGAAGAATACAATTGTGTTATTGAGGTGAAGGATTCGGTAGATGATGTTGACGCTGAAGAAATGGCGTTACATAAGCCAAGATGTTACTTTGTTCTGAATGATGTTTCTGTTGAGAGCCAAGAAGCAATTTTTGAGAGGCCCAAAATGGCTATGAAGGGTCATCTGAAACCTCTATTTATTAGGGCTAAATTGGAAGGTGTGACTATCAACAAAGTGTTGGTAGATTGTGGCGCTACTGTTAACATCGTGCCACACCATATTTTGAAGAAAATTGGCAAGTACGATACTGATGTTAGATCCAACAACGTAGTCTTATCTGACTATGGGGGCAAAACAAAAATCACCATAGGTGTGATCATGGTGAACATCATTGTCGACTCAATCACTAGGCCGACATTGTTCATGGTAATAGATGCCAAGTCAAGTTACAATTTTCTAGTCGGCAGAGAATGGCTCTATGGTGTGGGAGTTGTACCATCTTTAGCACATCAGAGATTGGTAATTTGGAGAGAAGATTGAGTGGTCGAAAACATTGAAGCTGATCAAGGCTATTTCATGGCTAACGTGAACAATGTCGGCAAGAAGGAATTCGAGAGAAAGTTGGCTAATATTTCTCCTTGTTTACCAGTTGAAGATGTGTATTCTAATATGAGTGAAGCTTTTGTTTCTCTAACTTTGCACGAAACTCATGGCTTCATTTGGGATGTGGAACGTTTAGAGGAACCACCTTATGCAGAAATCCGGCAGACAGGCTGGGGAGATATCACTGATGATGTCTGAGCTAGAAGCTCTAAAGAGGATTTCGGCATACGTTGCCGAGAACAAAATAAAATCGGCCCTAGAGGCTGAAGAAAACATGGTTGTCGAAGCCTATGTTTCAAAGAAAGAATATATTTTGGCTATTGAGCTTGAGCCTCCAGATAAGTCATTTGTGACCAAAGGAAACGTCGACATGGAACATTTAGATTGTATTTACGACGATGAACCTTTAGGGTTTGAAAAAGATCCAAGGGCGCCAGAAAATATGCGACCACAAGACCCCTTAGAAGAAGTCGACCTTGGCGAAAATGGTGACAAGAGGCCAACATACATCAGCGCCAACATCGACAAAGAGTTAAAATCTGAGGTAATATCTCTACTTAAAGAATTTAAGGATTGTTTTGCTTGGGATTATAACAAAATGCCTGGTTTAAATAGGGATTTGGTAGACCTAAAACTGCCAATAAAAGCTGGAAGAAAGCCATTAAAGCAGACGCCTAGGCGTTTCGCACCAGATATCATGGCAAAAATAAAAGCAGAGATAGAAAGGCTCCTTAAAAGCAAGTTTATACAAACTGCAAGGTATGTCGAATGGTTGGCCAATATTGTGCCAGTAATTAAGAAAAATGGGTCTTTACAAGTATGCATTGATTTTAGAGATCTAAATGTTGCTACCCCCAAAGACGAGTATGCCATGTCCGTAGCAGAAATGCTGGTCGACTCGGCCGCTGGTTTTGAATATTTAAGTATGTTAGATTGTTATTCTGGATATAACCAAATTTTTATTGCAAATGAAGATGTTCCAAAGACGGCGTTTCGATGCCCAGGAGCCTTAGGTACATATGAGTGGGTTGTCATGCCATTCGGCCTGAAAAATGCCGGAGCGACATATCAGAGGGTAATGAACTCAGTGTTCCATGATTTTATTGAAAATTGCATGCAAGTATACATTGATGATATCGTGATAAAATCAAATTGTCGACTTACTCATGTCGAACATCTCCGAAAGGCCTTTAAAAGAATGAAAAAATATGGAGTGAAAATGAATCCATTAAAGTGTACTTTTTGTGTGCAGGCGGGTGATTTCCTAGGCTTTGTGGTGCATAAAAAAGGTATTGAAGTAAACCAAAGCAAAACAAAAGCCATTGTGGACGTCAAGCCTTTGTCGACCAAAAAGGAACTTCAATCTTTGTTGGGCAAGATAAATTTTCTTAGAAGATTCATATCCAATTTAAATGGTAAAACTAAAGCTTTTTCACCACTCCTTCGACTGAAGAATGAGGATTTTAAGTGGCAAGAAGAGCATCCAGAGGCTTTCAACAAAATTAAAGAGTAATTGACTAAGCCTTCAGTACTGGCCCCTCCTGTTAGGAATAGGCCAATGAGGTTGTATATTGCAGCTTCAGAATCGACTATAGGAAGTATGTTAGTCCAAGAGGATGAAAAAAGTGTCGAAAGACCTGTGTATTACCTTAGTCGAATGCTGAATGATCCTGAAACTAGGTATAGTGATATAGAGAAACTATGTTTATGCCTGTATTTTTCTTGTACGAAACTAAATAAATATATTAAGCCCGTTGATGTGTATGTATCTTATCACTTTGATATTATTAAGCACATGTTATCTAAACCAATTTTGCATAGTCGAATTGGTAAATGGGCTTTAGCGTTAACTGAGTATTCCCTGACGTACGTGCCCTTAAAAGCGATGAAAGGGCAAGTGGTGGCGGATTTCCTGGTCGACCATTCAATGGTCGAAATGGCTCAAAATTATGTAGACACAGTACCATGGAGATTGTACTTCGACGGTTCAAGACATAAGAACGGATCTGGGATGGAGGGAGTCATAATTTTTCCAGATGGAATTCCAGCAAAGTTCAAATACAAAATTGAAGGAGTATGCACAAACAATGAAGTAGAATATGAATCTTTGATCATAGGACTTGAACTTCTGCTGGAATTGGGGGAAAGGAATGTCAAAATTATGGGAGACTCTGAGTTAGTAATCAAACAGGTATCAAAAGAGTACAGGTGTGTCAAAGAAAATTTAATCATGTATTTTGTGATTACTATCAGACTACTCAAGAGATTTGAGCAAGTAAACCTCCAGCATATACCACAGAAGGAGAATCAGAGAGCAAACGATTTGGTGCAGGAAGCTTCAGGGTATAAAGCGTCAAAAGAACAGAATGAAGAAGAGGTTCAAGTAAGAGAGAAGGTACGAGCAACATTGTTATCACCATCAGATTTGTCGATTATAAAGTTAGGAGCTGTAGATAGATATCATTTTGAAATTCTGACTGTCGACGACGGGGGAGAAAATGATTGACGCAAGCTATTAGTCGATTATTTACGTAATCCTATAGGGTCGACAGATCGAAAGGTAAAATATAGGGCCCTCAGCTATGTCCTGGTGAATGATGAATTGTTCAAAAAACAGCTGAAGGAGTTTTGCTAAAGTGCCTTGGAGAAAGTGAGGCATATGTGGCTGTGTCGAGTGTACATAGTGGAGCGTGTGGGGCGTATCAAGCGGGACTGAAGATGAAATGGCTTTTGATGCGCTCAGGAGTTTATTGGCCTTCAATATTGAAAGATTGCTTTGAATTTGCTAAAAGTTGTCAGGAATGCCAATTGCATGGGGGCATACAACATATGCCTACAAGCGAGTTGCATACAATTGTGAAGCCCTGGCCTTTTCGAGGGTGGGCATTGGATGTGATTGGAGAAATAAAACCAGCTTCGTTGAAACAGCAAAGGTATGTTTTAGTCGGTATCGACTATTTCATAAAATGGGTCGAAGTTGTAGCATTGACAAATGTGGATCAAGAGGTTGTGATAGATTTTGTCCAAAGTCACTTCATATGCAGATTTGGTATCCCAGAAACAACTACAACCGACCAAGGGTCAGTTTTTACTGGTAGAAAGATGTAAGATTTTACAAAAGAGATGGGAATCAAATTATTGACTTCTACCCCATGTTACGCACAGGCAAATGGCCAAGTCGAAGCGTCCAATAAAGTGATCATTAGCCTAATAAAGAAACATGTAGGCAAGAAGCAGAGAAATTGGCATAAGACATTAGATCAAGCTTTGTGGTCATGTCGAACGTCGCTAAAAGAAGCAACCGGAACAACTCCATTTCGACTAGTATATGGACACGATGCAGTGTTACCAGTAGAGATTCAGGTTCATGCAGTCAGAATCCAGAGGCAACATGAAATACCTTCTAAAGATTATTGGAGCATGATGGCACACGAACTGGTCAAGTTAGATGAGGAAAAAATGTTAGCCTTCGAATCATTACAAAGGCAGAAAGAAAAAGTCGCTAGAGCCTACAATAAGAAGGTAAAGGGAAAAATGTTTGTTGTCAACGATTTAGTTTGAGAGTGATTTTGCCTATGGATAAAAATGATAGAGTCTTGGGCAAATGGTCCCCAAATTGAGAAGGACCGTTTAAGGTTTTGCAGGTTTTCTCTAATAACGCCTACGAGGTCGAAAAGTTGGCACCAGATAGACAAATCTTGAGGGTAAATGGAAAATACTTAAAAAAGTACAGGCCTCTCCTTCAAGAGGTCAAGATTTCGACAAGCTAAATGGCTGTCGAATAAATTAGGTTGGATAAAACCATGTTTGAAACCAGCTACAAAAGCACAGAAAATTAAACATACACGGTGCTGGAAAATAAAGTAGTGGCATAAAAGTTGGCAAAAGCCATTGTTCAAATATTACATCAAAATAAAAACGGTTAAATTTGCCGAATCTGGACTGGAATGATTGAAGCTCAAGATTGTAGTGCAAAGACTGAGGTTCAAAGTTGTCGGCCTGGACCCTAAGTTGTTCAAGTTTCTTTTCAACGTTGGAGAGTTTTTCATCTACGACCAAGGAATCTATGGTGGTTTGCTCGACAGTATCTTGGGTTGGCTTCACAACCTTGTCGACAATGCGGGATTCTTCCTCAGTAATTGACCCCAATTCACTGTCCGGAGCAGCAATTTGACGCCGAAGGTCATCAATTTGGAGGCGTATCTCAGCAGCTCTTGTTTGTTTGGGGGCCAATTCCTTCTTCTTCTCCTCAATCATTCCCAGCAATTTGGTGACTTCTTCATCAGCTTTCGTCACCAGCTCCCATTTCTCCTTCACAAAGGCCTTTGTAGTTTCAATATGCTGTTAATTTTCCCTAACGTTGTCGATATGACGCAGCATGGGAACCAGAAGTTTTTAAAATGTGGCCATCACACACTTAGCATACTCAAAAAGGTGAAGCTCTGTGAGTTGGGCAAGCACATGCAAGAGTTCTGGGCCGACAGCAGGTTCACTCAAAAGCACATGGAATAGATCCGGATTCAAGGCGTAGAAACAAACCCTGTCCATCAGGGCTTTGACCTTTGTCGCTTCATGACCCATCTTCTCAGAATGGATTTGGTGAAACTGCTCAGAATCTAAAGATGCATCACGGGATCTTACTAGGCTACGAAGCCTAGCAATTGCTTCTAGAGCAGAAGGCTTTATTTCCAGCGCCTGGGAAGATGAAGGGGAAGTAGTTGGTAGAGGCACAATTTGAGGAGGCTTGATTTTTGTGATGCCAACATATCCTTGTCCCCTTGAATCCGGCAAAGTCAAGGAATCTGAAGAAAGACTAGAGTCAGAACTAGTCGAACTGGAATCCGTGTGCGTGGCAGGGCTAGTGACTAAACCAGAATCACTATCACTAGTCTGGGTAAGGGAGTCAGTGAACTCACCAGCATTGTCGATAAAGGTTGCTTGGTGAGATGGAGAAGAAGTCATCGACATGGGAGTATAATCAACAACATGGTGAGGTTGCTCACTAGAAACATCAGCCTGTTTTAGAGCAAAAGGATGTTTGTAAGAAAAGTCTAGCAATTCAGGGAAAAAGATAGTAACATAAGTGATTACATGTGTCGGTGTAGGAAGAACAATGTCCTCCATGATAGCAGCAGTAGGGATGTTGGTCGGTTGTGAAGTCCCCAGAGCTGGATCAGAGACCACATTGAAGATAGACGTGTCGACCACAATGGTGTCAGCGTCTGGAGAAGAAGGAGCCTCGGTAGTGTTGGGGGCGGCGCCAGCCTCAGGTTGGGGAGTCGTGAGCACTTTGTGTTATTTTCTCTTTTTTGCTTCACCACCCTTAGAGGGAGAATCATGCTTCTTCCTTTTAGGGCCCTGGTGGCCTTTGGATTTGTGGGATTGTTGAAGAGATGGCTGAGTCGGCTATGGAGTCGGTTGAAGACAAGAAGAGAGGTTATAAGCAAATATTCTAGTCAAAAGATCGGACAAGCCGACAAGAAATACCTCAGGTCCTGTGGCAGCAGAAGGCTTATGTTTTTTGGATTTCTTGGATTGAGGGGAAGGGACAGGAAGATCTGTCGAACGTGGTTGACCCTGCACATAGGTAAAAGGTTAGAAGCCATGCATTGTTTTTCTTAGAGAAATCACAGGGTTCAATGAGATTGCTGCATATAGTTGCATACTGAAGAACTGGATTTTTTCAAAACTCGGGAAATGGGTTGCTCATCATCATCAGAAGACTTCTCAGGAGTAGTATGCAAGAGTGGAAATGACAGTTAAGAATATATACCAAAGTAAAAGAAAACAGAAAATCATCCAGATTTGAACCTGAGTTTTTTCGGTCGAAATGAATTTGTTTGATATGGAGAGCCTTACACTTGGTCTATTTCGCCTGCAAGTGGAAAAGAGCCTGAGTTAGTTCAGATAATTTGGTCTCACGAGCACCAAAGTAAACAGCAAGATATGATTGCCACCAATCATCAAATTCTTTGGTGCAGAGGAAGGCTGGTTGAAACGGGATGGAATGGAGCCTTGGTCGTTTTTCCCAAAGGGCCTCAACATCTTCTTTAACCATATTACAGGGCTTATCACAAAGGATGTTTGTAAGTATGTTGAGAGAAGAAAACAGGGACTTGGGGACAAACTGACAAAGTCCAAACTGTCTGGCTACCAAGTTGGGTTGGTAAGCAACTAGTCTGGGGTTGACACCGGATATTACAACCGACAGAATTTGGGGGACCAGAAAGCGTCTCTAGATAACAAAAGTTTCATTCTTGTGTTCATCTTCAATAGGAGGGAAAGCCCTGGTGAGCCATTCAGGACCTTCAGTCCGACTACTGAAAGGAGTCATAGAGGGATGAAAGTCGACGCGAGTTAACATAATGTCAAACAGAAGGCGAAACACCTTGACATTAGGAAAGGTTTTGCCGATGGCGGTCAGAGGGATCAGTCACTTCCAGAGAAGGTGTTGCTCTTCTGGGGGACACGCGACCCTTCTCATCACATGAGACGTTATATCTTTAGAAAAAGTGGTGTTGAGCCATAATTGTAGGAACCAGAAGGGACCGTGAGGCAAGACATTCTTCTTTTTTGAGTTCTCAGGGTCAAAGAGTTTGATTTGACAGATGAACTCAGTTAAAGAATCGTAAAGAGAGGCCAATGTTAATTGGCCAAGAGCAATGTCACGCTCTTGGTGTAGCTGAGTTGCTAGGAGAGCAAAGTGTTTAGCTATCTGCATTGATTTAGAGCAGAACACAAAGCAAGACAGCCAAAGAGTTAGAAAGGCTACATGTTGTTTAGTGGTCACAGGGCCCGAAGATGTAGCATGATGATCAATGAAGTTATTGTATGTCGGTTTGCGAGAATCACCAACGTCAAACCTTAGAGAGACTGGTGCTACGGCTTCGTAGTCGAAGACTTCGCCGGTCGGTTTTAGGCCTGTAATGGCAGCAATATCTAAAAGCGTCAGCATAATCATGCCACACTTTGTATGAAAGGAGTTGGTCGAACTTTCCCAGAATTTGAGGGAAGCCAGCAACATACCACATGATTGAGGGGGGCCACAACGGGCAATTTGCAAAATGGTATATATACCTATTCGTTTCTAGTGGTCAATTTTCTCTGCCTCTAAACGATCCATCCAGGCACAAAACTTAGGACAGTTCTTGGGAGGAGCAGTTCTAAAGTTCCTTTCGACATAATGAAGAAAGAAAGGTTTTTGAGAAGAAACTAGTGGTTCAGAAAGATGACTGGTAGGAAAAAAGGAGTATTTCTTTGTTATTTCATGTTGACGATTCTCTGGGAGTGGACCTAAGAATGCTAGAGGTTTGTTAGATAGGGAAAAAGAGATTAATACCTGAGAACGCCAGATTTTGGCTTTTTCTTCAGCGAAAGGAGGTTCAGGAACATATTCCTTGCCATCAATGGTGAGTGGTTGCATGAGCTTCGCAGCAGAGGGGATTGTTTTGTTTTTGTTTGAGTTGGCCATGGAAGAAGTTGAAGTTTTGAAGAAGAAAGGAGTTTTGTTCGTTTCGCTTACTGAAGGAGAGGGAAAAGATGAAGAGCGAAAAAAAAAGAAGAAGAAGAAGAAACAAGGGTTTTATAGGAGTTTAAACCCTAGGAAAAGGAAAAATGAACGTTTTATTTTCTTTGTCTAATGCATGTACCCATGTCCCCACATCTGTAGACACATGGAGGCGAAGGGGCAGTCGTGGGTGGAGACACGTCTCCGTCATAAAGACGTGAAGTGATGGAGAGGTGATTTTGTGAGTCTCGAGAGAAAAAGGAGATGTTTGTCATGATTAGATGACGTCAGCAGCATGGGATAGACAGTTGTACCACCAAGTAGAAGTGGAAATGGTAAGGGGAAATTCAACATCTCACAGATGCCATTATCTCATAAAAAGTCGACATTCGAAATTGGCATCTCTGGGGGGCATTTTGTTACCACAAAAAATTGGTAGAGCATGTTGAAGGCATAATTAATGAATGTGCCTTATGTATTTAAGGTTTATACACCACCAGGGGAGGTTTGAAAGAAAAGCTGAGCCCAAGATAAGCAAGTGCTGGGAAAACCACAAGTTACCAGAAGATGAAATCGACGAAAGAAGCAAGTTTGGTCGAAATCCTTTCTGTCGACTGAACCAGAGATTGGGACTTCAGAAATTCTTGATCGTACCAGACACATAGGGGACAATGTCGACATAAATACCTGAGCGGGATAAGTTTGAAATTCAAAATGACTAGTAGTTACAACGAGAACGAGCGCCAAAGATATGAAGCAGTTTTTAGATCGTGTAGCACGACGTCTGTCTACAGACAGTTATTTTTTGAGTAGTTTTTCTTGTAGACAGTCTCTTTAGTTCATTATAAATAGGGGATCCCACAAAGGACTCCGGGGTGTTCACTTTGTACCAAAATCACTTGTAAAAAAAACTTCACATTCCCAGCGTGAGGAAGCAAGAGTTTTCAAGAGTGCTAATGTACGTGAATCACCACAGTTACTTCAATGCAATTTCCTTATTTTTCAATTGTTCCCGTTGAACACTTTTTTTTAATTTCGCTTACGTTTGAACTGTCCTTTTATGTTGTCGTCTACGTCATCGATACTAATTCGATTACGATAATAGAATTCACCAAAAGCGTGTTCGTTGTGTATGTCTTTTGAATGTCATAATGTTGTCGGTCACGAGTCACCCATAGTCTATAGCATCATCATTTTATGTGGAAAAATCTTTGCTTGTTCAATATTTTGTCAGAACCCGTTTATCACAAAGTTAATAGTCCGTCGAATTGAACGAGTTACCTAGTTACATTAGCACATGTCTTAGGATCAACTGGTCGATCCTGCATGTAACCCTTAGTTTTAGGTTTAGGGAGGACCAACGATTGTTTACCAATTTCCACAGTAAACAAATGTATGCTACAGATATTTTATAAAACTTTTTCATATAAGCGGCATTTGCTTGAGGACAAGCAAAGGTTTAAGTATGAGGGAGTTTGATAATGCAAAAACGTATCGTATTTTTGGCTTCATATTGTAAGACCCCAATTTTGACCCTAAGATCCCTCATGGCATCATAACATTGCATTTGCAAAGCCTCAAGGATCATAAGCATCTTGGTTCCCTTTACCTTTGGGTAGGACCTCTTGTGAGTGGTTTGAGATCACCAAGCATGCTTGAATTGTATATTATTGCTTTTCTTATTTTGTTTACTAACCAAAATCACAAAAATATGTCACTAGCATCTTTTGTTTGTAGCTTGAGTACTCACAAGGTCAAGAGTTTCAAGGAGATTATTGGTACAGAGGTATGGCCAAATGAAGATGATAGCAAGCATGGTAATAGTTCCCAAAGCCCTCCTCCATCAAATATGCCTCCCTAGCATTTCAATTCATAATTTTGATCAAAACAAGTCAAAGGGTTTGAGGTTTGTTCCCCAAAGAAACCCTAGTTCATCTTTGCACCACAATGCCTTGCTCTTGAAGCAACCTCAGCCCATGATCAAATACAATCAAGGGAAGTCCTTTAATTCATCATTTCATGCATATTTGAACTTATTTGAGTATCCTCAATCATCAATTCATCAGGATATGAGTTGTGGACTTGATAAGTTGATCAGTCAATTCATCTAACTATTTTGAAATGCACTGAGACATAACGTTTTATGTGTTGGTCAAATGGAGATGATCCCAAAAGCAAAAATGTTCTTAAGGACAATATGAACAACTTTCATGTTCATCAAAAATTGAGTTGAAGCTTGGAAGGTCATCTCCCATTCCAAGACATTATAGGTCATTTTGACTGAAACCCTAATTTTGGGTCGACTTCCCAAGGACATAACTCATTCATTTTTTGTGATTTTGAGGTGGGATCAAATTCATTGGAAATATTAAGATGTCTAATTCAAATGTTATGTTGAACAAAATTTCAAAATCTCAAAGGAAATACATGTGATAATGCAAAACATTATAAGTCATTTTGGACCAAATGCATTGAAAGGAAAAAAGTCCAACTTCAAGTGCCCATAACTCTTTCATAAAAAATCCAAATGATGCAAAATTTAAGTCCATTTGATTTTCTTGAAAAGATCTACAACTTTGATGTTGGAGGTTTTTTCATTTGAAGTTTGCATCATCAAAACAGAGGGGCTTGAACATTGGCCAAATTTAGAAACTTTGCCTTTTCATGTTTTGCACCTTGCACTTTAAACTCAAATTTCACCAATTTCCACACTTCAAATGGATTTTTGCCCAACATAACAAATGTTCCTTACATCAAAACCTTTCCAACCATTACTCACATGCTCATGTTTGGATTTGGCAAATGGCATTTTCGAAGAGGAGAAGTTTTAGGCATGATTATGCATGACATGTTGAAACTCATTATACAAGCTTGTGCATTGCCAATTCCACGACCATTTCAGCTCAATTATGCTTCGGATTGCATTTGGCATTGAATTTTGGGCCTTTTTGAATGATCATACAAGCCCATGCAATGAATATCCAATTCCATGCACACGGCTTTAATCACACTTGCCTTGCCTTTCCATCTATAAATAAGAGCCTCACTCCATTCAAATTGGATCGAGGAATCAACCTGAAATGCTGCTGAACTGAAAACCTGACCTCTCACCAAAGAAGCTATTTCACTTTTCTTCAAATTTTTCAGATCTAAAATTCAACTACATCTGGTCGAATCTTTGGATCTAAAGCTTCTAGACCTTCATCCTTTAGTCCATTGCACTTCTGTTTTACCAAAGGAAGCAAGGAAGCAAGCTCAAATATCCAGAATCCAAGGTTGTTCTTCAACTGGTTTTTTCTTCGAAACTCATCATATATTGATCTATTTGCTTGGATTTTGTGTTGGCTGAAGTCCTCTCAATAGAGGCATCATTACTATGCATTTAATTTTTGAAATCCATCAAGTTCTCATGAACATCACAAAATTTCCATCTCTGATTTCTCTCAATATAGAGATCTATAGTGGAATTGAATGATACAGGGATGATGTACATCATCCCAGCTTTCCAATGATGTATGGATCGTGTATTTTGGTTAAGCTTTGAAACCTGCAAATGTCACCGGAATCTTCATGGTCACCGAAGAAGAAGGTGGCTCCGGTGGCCGCCCCTTTGCCAGATTGATTGTGAGCCACACGATGCGTTTTCCAGATTTGATCCTAGCGCTCCAATGTTATGACTTTTATTTAATTTCCATGTGGCTCATTTGACTGGAGGGTTTGGTGAGCGCGCATGCCATAGCCGTTTAATGATCCAGCTCAATTAATGAGCTTAGATCCAACGCGTGTGGATTTTCCATATATTCCAATTTTTGATTTTATTTTCTTTATTTCTTTTTATTTCAAAAATTCATATCTCTTTTATTATTGGTCCAAAAAATATGGGACCAATTGCATTCTTCTCCAAATAATTTCTAGTTTCTAATTTTTATTTTTAATATTTTTTTATTTTGTCATTTGATATTTCTTGTGAATTTTCTCTTTTTCTGGTTATTTTTAATTCATTTTAAATAGTTTTTGATATTCAAAAAATACAAAAATATTTTCCTAACCTATTTGAATGATGATGAATCTATGAAAAATATTCTCATCAATTTTTTAATTGATTTGAGATTTATTTGAGATTTTAGTTCAATTAGGTTATTTTTATTCATTTTTAATTGATTAAAAATAGTTTCTGACTTTTAAAAATGCTGAAATTTTTTGTTAAACTTTGTTTGACCTTGTTGAACTTAGGATAAATCACTTGGACATTTCAAGGTTGATTTGAAGTGATTTTGAAGTTTGACCTTTCTTTTATTTTTAATTCAAGTTTATTTTAATATTAAAAATGCCAAAAATATCTTGCTTATTGTTTGACCTCCAATCTTCATCTCATTTCTGATTTCTCATTGTTTGACTTTGACTTTCAATGCCATTTGGTCAACATACATGGATTGGTACATTTATTTCATCTTATGCACTTTATTCTTTCCATTTCCTTTTCCATTATGCATCTCTTTCTTCTTTTTTTTTTTTTTGATCAATGAGTTGAAGGTTGATAAGTTAGCATTGATTAGGGAGACTTAACCTTCCTTGATTCAAATCTAATTCATCTTGATTAATTGATCAAGTGAATGGATTTGCATTAAGGATAAGTTGTTTCCTAAATTATGCAAAAGACTTAAACCAATACAAGATCAATTCTCTTCTTCTTTTTGGCATGGCAAGTTGTTGGAACTTGGTTCACTAATCAAGACTTCTAACTTGTGTTGTTGCCTACATTATTATTGACCGGCCTCAGATAGTTGTAACTTCTACATAAGTCCAATTACGATTGCTTAACATAGCACTAAATTTGCCTTATGGCACACTAACTACTAACACTAACCATTAACAATTAACATTTACTTTTTGCTCTTTACTTTTATGCAATTTACTATTCTTGCACATATTATCCATTTGCTTTTTCCTTTGCTCACTTGAGCACATGTTTATGTTAATGCAATTTGCCTTTTGCTCACTTGAGCACATAATTATGTATATATCATTGTGTTTGTGTTTTGTTTTGATTGTTGTGGACCAAATGCAAAGAAATGGACAAATGGACTTAGTTTCTAGGACATTCCCTATGCAAAAATTGGAGTAAAAGGACCTTAATGTTGAAGATGACCATGAAGGACACAACCTCTAAACTCACTCTTGTCAATTCTTGATTTGCTTCATAAAACTCTTTGATGTGTGTGTTCTTGTGCTAGGGATTCCACCTTGATTCAAATTTGGGGAACCATTGCCATGAGCTTCTAAGAGAAAGAATTACAAGATGCCTTGAAGAGCCTTCCAAGAGTTCATTTGTTGATGATTGCTTGGGTTTATGTTTATGTGATTGCTTATTCCAAAGGTTGGGAGCTACTTGGATCATCCATATGATCTCAAGAGAGGAACTCCATTGTGGTTTTGTTCTTATCCCTCATTTTTGCATTGCTTAGGACTTTAGCCCTTCTTCTTCTTCTCTCCACTCTAACCCAAGCCAAAACTTTTGTGCAAACATCTAACACTTGTTTTCAACATTAGAAACCTAAGCCTTATGCTTTTGATTTTCAAACTTGCTTTTCATAATACTTATTTTGAATTGAATCTTTAAGTCAACTTTGACCATTTTGTATATACTTCTAAGTGGTAAATATAACCCATTCAAATGTCTTTTGTGGTTTCAATGGCCACTTTCTAATCAAAACTTTTTCATAACCTTTAGCTATTAGGTTTGAGTTATCTTTGTGGTAGATGTAATACTCACCTATATCCTTAGTGATGGACAATGAGTCTTCCATGCTTATTATAGGGTTAACCCCTCACTAGCATGTTGAAGCTATCCTCGTATGGTGGATTTGTGGTTTTAGGTTGAGTTTTCTCCCTTTGATAACAAAAGACCTTAAGGATTTTGGACCAATCAATTCACCAACTTGTTTTGAGATTTTTACCCCGAACTACGAGGTTTTGATCCTAATCTTTTTTTTTAAGATGGTAAGTAGGCAATGGGTTTATCCATCCAAACACAAAATGTAAATAACTTGTATATTCTCTTCTCATCTCTTCAATCATGTTTGCACAAACATTTTTTTTTCACAAAAACAACAACCTTACAACAAGTATGAAAAGGGCTCCCTATGATTACCTAGGATGTTTTGGGTGCCTAACACCTTCCCATTGCATAACCAACCCCCTTACCCAGATCTCTGACTCTCTTTTACTAGTTTTTGATTCGATAAAACTTTTTAGGTTTTTGTTCGCTTTCTAACCATTCCTTTGGATAAATATAAGTGTGGTGGCGACTCGACTTGTATGATTTACCTTGGATTTAGTCAATATCTCTAATGGTAACGAATACCCCACTACAGAAAAGTGGCGACTCTGCTGGGGACTCATTGTGTTTGCCCTAGTGGGTTTTGCCTACTTTTCATATTTGTTGTATTGTATGGTATATTGTTTTGTGACATATTTTTGTGCAATTTGGGATTACTGTATTGTATGTAATGATTGAATTGCTTGAATATTAATTCCTTGTATGCTTGGTGATCTCTGTAAGATGAGTTCTATACCCGGACTCGAGTGCACTTAGGATAGGAGAATGGCATAATCTTGTTGACTTGTGTGGAGTTATTCCTTAGCAAGTTGACTTACAAGTCCATTCACTTGGTGGAGGTCATGTTGGGATCAATAATGTCACACAAGTAGTTGTGGTTAGACATTACTCTTTCCAATATAGACCTTAGAAGCCAAGGACCTTAGTTTACCAAGCCCCTCTTGGCCTATTCTTAGGATGTAGTGAGAAAGTCGTTCAAGTGTAAGATTTGATACGATTGTTACGCGATACTACGCTCATAAGAGTCTCTCTTGAGAATATTTTTGGAATACGAGTAGTCGTTTCTCCGATAATATCCGAAAGATGGGATGATGACTATGGGAACCTCTTGTAGAACATGTTTGGCAGGTTTAAACCCTAGGACACTCCCTTTGGGTGGTTCTTAACTGGGACTCCATGCTCGTGACTCGCAACAAACCCTTGATTCGTGGTTGATCCATTCATGTATCCTTAATATCAATGGAACTTGGGTGTTGATAAGGTGTAAACCATAATCCACCAAAATGGATGATTGATATTAAGGATGATATGATCCATCCCATGACCTTTGTTTGGTGTGCTTTGCTTGATCCTTGAGTGTGATTATTGCATTCATGCATTCATGCACTCATTTGCATCCATATCATCAATAATGAAGAAAAATTTCAAGGAACTTAAGAGGTCTATTTGAAAATTTTCAGACATGGAAAGACAAAGAAGGAATACAAAGAAGTACAGTTTCAGACAACCGGATTTGAAAGAGTTAAGGAATCTGACATCCTACGTACTAGATCCCTTGGGTTTCAAGGCTCGTTTTGGGAAGCTTCTTTCTTTTCTGACTACTCAGATGGACGAAGGATTGATGAGTGTATTGGTGCAGTTTTATGACCCCTTGTACCATTGCTTCACGTTTCCGGATTTCCAGCTTTTGCCTACACTTGAGGAGTATGCCTATTGGGGATCTTTACCCTCTTGGTAGAAAAGACCTTCTTACAAAGTGTTATTAGGTTTCTCTCTCAAGGGGAACCCAAGTTGACGATGAGCCAAAGCAGGGTTGTAGTTAATTCCTCCTTGTGTACCAATGAGAGGCACGTTAGAGAATTTACCACAACTATCAATAATATCCATACTACTCAATGAAGGATCATACCAAACTATATCATCATTAGTGAGAGACATAAGTCTCTGAGACCACCACAGACATTGTTTGTTCTCTATAAAAGCAGGCGTCTGAGCCAAGTGCAAAATAAACCACTTGTACAAAAGAGGAACACAACACACAATAGTTCCACCACCCTTAGAATTCCTTAGATGCAAAGAGAAGTACACATCGCCTAATAAAGTAGGCACAAGATTTCCAATCAAGAAAATTATAATGGCGTTAACATCAACAAAACCGTCAATGTTAGGGAACAAGGCCAAAGCATATATGAGTAATACCAAGATGGCTTCAAACGCATCAACACTACCGGCTTGAGCAAAGGCAGTAGCTTCCTTGATGAGGAATTTAGAAGTCAACCGAAACAATCCTACTTTCTTTACCCGATGAGCCTCAATCTCAGACTTCTTCAAGTGAGGAGCTTCAGCTATGATATGAGATCTAGGAATCTCTTCCAATCCATTAAAAGGCACTTTGTTAGAAACAGGTATTCCCAAAAGATGGACATACTCCTCCAACGTAGGCATAAGCTGATAATCAGAAAAATTAAAGCAACGGTAGAGAGGGTCATAAAACTAAACCAACACACTCAAGAGACCTTCAACCACATTAGTAGATAAGATAGACAGAAGCTTCCCATAACATTGCTTGAAGTCCATGGGATCTAATACAAAAGATGATAGCTTCCTTAACTCTTTCAAATCTGGACATCTGAAACTGTAATTCTTAGTATTCCTTCGTCCACAATCCATAGTCTGAAAATATTTGCAAATAATGCCTCAGTTCCTTGAAATTTTCATGTGATGAATGTTATGATGCGCATGGATGCATGAATGAAACAATCACAAATAAGGGATCACACATAAGGAAAACAAACAAAGGTCAAGGGATGAATCAAGTCATTGTCAAGATCAATCATCCATTTGGGTGGATTTTGGTTTTCACCTTATCAACACCCAAGTTCCATTGATATTGACAAGACTTAATTGGATCAACCAAGAATCAAGGGTTTTTTGTGAGTCACGAGCATGGTGTCTAGGTAAGAACCATCCCAAAGGAGTGAACTAAGGATAAAAACCTGTAGATCATGTTCTAAAAAGTTCCCAGAGTCTTAATTCCATCTATCGGATATTACAGGTTAGGATAACTGACTCATCAACTCATAATATTCTCAAGAGAAACTCGTCTGAGTGTAGGATCGCGTAACAACTGTTATCACATCTACAATAGAACAGTCTCCGCACTACGTCATAAATAGGCCAAGAGGGGTTAAATGTTCTACGGTCCTCAGCTTCTCGGACCCCAAATCAGACATAGTAATGCCTAACCACAAATAACTTGTGTGACATTCCTAACTCCAAAAGGGTATCCACTGAGTAGATGGGTCTCAAGCCAACTTGTTAAGGACTACTCCACACAAGTCGAACATGACTATATCATCTTCCTATCTTAATTGCACTCAAGTTCGGGTTAGAACTTATCTCACCACTTAGAGATCACCAAGCACAACAAGCCGAGTATATCATACAAACAAATATACATACATCAAATATACATTATATACACACAAAAAAGTAGGCTAAACCCACTGGAGACTACTCCCCAGCAGAGTCGCCACTTAATTTCTGTAGCAATAAATTCATGACCATCAAGCTATGGATAAGCTAGACGTCAATAAAACCAGAGTCGCCACCATGCTTTTATGGTTTCCAAGGGAAAGGGAAAATTACAAACAAAACCCAAAAGATAAGAAGTTTTCAAATCAAAACTAATAAAATTCCATAGATTATAGGTAAGGGGGTTGGTTACACAAAGGGAAGGTGTTAGCACCCAAAGTGTCCTAGGTACTCCTGGGGAGCCCTTTCTTGTGTGCATATGTGTTTTTGTACAAGTTATGTTTGCAATAAATAGAATGGGGGGATGAGAAAAGAATTCATTAACTATATTTTTGTGTTCGGAAAGACCTTCAGACTTGTGCCTACGTACCAACATAAAATTAGGGATCAAAACCTCGTAGTTCGTGGTATCAATTTCAAAGTGAGTGCATTGCTTTTAACAAAATTTTAAGTTTAACAAAGGCACCAAAGGCCTAAAATGGTTTGAATGAGTGTTAGTTCTTTTTGTCTTTTGAAATTTTAAGTCAAGTATAATTAACTTTATTTACAAGTTTGTTTAATAAAAGAAGTTTGAAAATGCAATGGCATAAGGCCACAGTTTCTAATTTCCAAAATGGTGAAAGTTTAGAAAACACACACAAGAAAAGAAGATTTTTGAAAGGGGAGATAGTTTTTGAAATTAAAGAAGTGGGGAGGAGATGAAGAGACTAATCCTAAGCAAAAAATTTAAAAGATAAGAGTTGAAAAGATCTGGCCAATGGGATGCAATCCAATAGACAAGAATGTCATATAGAAACCCAAATTTCCCTTGGAATTTGTAATCAAGCAATATCAATACACAAATGGTAAGGTGAATATCAAGGCATCAAATAAAGATAGCCATGTCCAAGCTTAGAAACTCCATCATCTTCTTCAAAATTTCCCATGTATCAGATGACTTCAGAGATGGCATAAGACACAGGTTCAAAATAGAAGCTTCACAATGATCATGTTGTAGATGAACTCAAATGGATCTTCAATTTTTTTATTAGATGAATGTTCACTTCACAAGCACCTGGTTTCATGAAAGTTGGCATTGGCCAATTCCTTTGCATAGGGTGTGTTGCCTAAATTCTAAGTCCAATAGTCTCAGATCAAATCAATAGTCCACAAAAGATGTTTTTTTAGGGATTTTGTTCTTATTATGTTCATTAATGTCAAAAGACCACACAAACACACAAGTATATACAAACATAGTATATCACAAAATATTGCCCAAGTAGGCAAAGTGAAAATGACTTTAAAGTAAACAACTTGAATGGTATGTATAATCACAAATGGATAAAGCTTAAAAATTAAAGTGCATTAGAAGTAAATGACTTGAAATTAAATGTTAGTTGTTAGTTGATTAGAAGTTAGTATTGCTTTTGCTTTGTTTTTAAGTCATTCTTTGGAGAACACTCAACCCACTTATCACAAGCATGGATCCTTGAACCAAGACATCTTCCAAAGGAAGGAAGAAATGCCAAGTTTCCACACAATACCATGAAAGAGGGGAGACTTACACTCTCACTAACTAGAATGATATGCCTTTTTGTGTCACAAATTTAGCGTTGTGTTAAGCAATTGTAATTGGACTTATGTAGAAGTCACAACTATTTGAGGTTAGGGAATAGAATTTTGGTGTTAATGCATGTTAGAGACATAGTATGATGAACTATGCTCATGAAACATAGCACACACAAAAAGAATATGCAAAGTGGGGGACCTGATCTTATCCATACTTATGTTGATTTTGCAATCAACTAGTCTTAGGATATAGAGATATCATAGATCCAATGACATGAATGAATAAAGAAGGGGAATGAGATCGAGAGGGAAGGAGAATGTATTCAACACAAATTGGTCAAATGAGGACTTTTGCCAAATTAAGATCATTCATTCATTTTGGGAGATGGAATGTACATTTCATCAATCCCCTAAATCCAATGATCTTAACCTAGCAAAGTCAAATCAACCTTGACCAAGGCCCAACAACACAAGTCACACTCACAAAGTCAATTAAAATGGCTCTACACAATTAATTTGGCGTTTAAACAATTAAAATTAATAAAAATATGCATTAAATTAAATAATGGTTGGTCAATTTCCTAAAACCTCATCAAAACACCAAAGAAATGGCCATGGGATTTATCATAGGTCAAACAATGTCAAAGGACCTTGGAGAAAAAATTTCATAATTTTTGGAAACTTTAAAGTATTTTTAAACAATTAAAAATATTCACAAAATCAATTAAATCATGAAAAATATTAATAATGATCCAAAAAATAGTTTTAATTCAGAATGTGAAAGAGGATTTTTTTTAAATATTTTTGGTGAAACTCTCATATTTTTTGGATCAATATTAAATTTAATATGAATTAATGAAAATAAAGCAAATAAAATGAAACTTAAATAATCAGAAAAAACGTGGACCACTTGATCTCCCTCATTAATTGAGGTGGCAGATCAAGTGGATCTAAACGCGCGTTCCACCATGTACACGAGTCAGTGTGCCACACAAATGGTATTTGAAACTAACGCTCGTGATTAAAACATAATGGAATGATCATATGGCTCTGAACCATTCCAGTGCATCACCAGAGCAAAACGCCAATCACCTTCTCTGGCGACCCTGGCCGAACTGGTTCAGTCATCACCATCACAAAAATTAAAAATAAGGACATGATTTTAAACTAAAAATGGCACTGATCACGAATCTGACCTCAATTCATCCTAAATCCAAGTATATTGAGAGATACATGGAGTTGAAATTTGAGGTACATGAACTGAGTTGCTTCAATTTGACCTCAAAGCAACTCAATCTTCTTGCCTACATTGGTAGGACTTCAGACAACCAAGGATCCAAGAGAATTGATGAGAAATGAGAGAGAATCGAAGAGAAGAATAAATCTAGAAAATACCTTCAATGTTGTGCAGAACTCGATCTCTCTTGCTTTGATTCTTGTTTGATCTTACTCAGGAAGCTTGCAAAAGTGGCTTAGAATTGAACAAAAGTATTGGATCCCTGGAGTTTTGAATCTCAAAACAGTGAGATTCAAACTCAATTTTCAAAGAAAATTCTCAGGTTTCTCCTTTCAAATGTGAGGGTTAGAGGTCTTGGATCAAAGCTGGCACACAAAGGGTCTTTAATTCTGATGCTAGAGGCTCTTATTTATAGCTGTAGCAAGTGATATTTGCACCTTGAATTTGAAATTCCAAATTTAGCAATGGATGATGCATGCTTGCATAGGCGTGTACAGGCCCATGAAGCAACTCAATTAAGTCCATAATTAAGTGTAATTGAGTCTGAAAGTGAATTTGGATGCAATGAAAATGTGTACAACTGTTTAAAGTTTGATTCTTGCCAAATGATGATGCCATGTTCAAGCCATGCGCAGACCACTCAAAACCTGTCTAAAATGGATGAAATTGGACTCTTTGAAAAGGTTATATCAAGAGGAACAACTCTTATGTTGAACATGTTTCCATTTGAAGCTTATATCATGATGAATTTTGAGGTGGAAATTTGGAAATTTAAACATATCAAAAAGATTTCTAAGTGTCAAGCCATTTGTTCACTTATTCCACTTTGGCTAACATTTTATGTGAGCTTCAAATGAGAAAAGTGTATTCATCAAAGTTGTAGAGATTTCAAATTCCTTCAAAATAGACACAAATTTGACCTCATTTGGATTTGAGATGAATGAGTTATGCATTTTTGAATTTGGGGAAATCACTTGTTAAATGGCATTGGTCCAAAATGACCTATAATGTATTCTTATATCACATGCTCATAAAAGTTGAATTAGCTCTTCCTCCAAACATCAAAGTTGAAGTAGACACCCTAAATTTGACTTTGCAACTTGGAAATCTTTCATCTCATAAAACTTGAGAAAGTTATGGCCTTGGGAAGTTGACCTCAAAATTAGGGTTTAGACAAAATGACCTATAATCTTTCAACATAAAAAATGACTTTCCAAGCACAAATAGCTCTAGACCTTAACATGAAAGTTGTTTGTAATATAATTTAGAGTAATGTTTCTCTTGGAATAATTTTCATATGATGAAAATTATAGGAGATAGGATCTAGGGGACCCCAGTTTGATCAGATGAATTCCTCTAGTCAACCACCATCAACCAACTTCCTAGCCTTCAATTCTCTTGACTTTTGATACTCATGGGAGATAATATATGTATAAGATGATGAAATTTAAAGTGTACCTTGAAATATTTGATCAATTGGGGAAGAAGCTTGTTGAAGAAGTTAGTCAAGATACCCAGATGAACTAGGGTTTCCACTACAAACCAATTCCAAAATCTTGAAGAATTCTTGATCAAAATAATATGTAAAGATCATGGGGACTCATATATGATGCCTTGGAGCCATTTTGGATGACTTCTTGGTTGTGTTCTTAGCAATGAGGGTCTTAAGCTCTAGATGTGAGCTTGATAGATAAAAGGTGACCAAGTGCCCTACCTACAAAAGAGTTAGACAAATGCAAAGACATATTTTTGGTGTTTTTGGTTAGTAAAGATGATAAAAATACAAATTATGATACAATAACATGGTGCTTGGTGATCTCTCCCAATACAAACCCAATGAGTGAGGGGTAAGGAGGATGCCAAAGTATGATCCTAATGCTAATGCATATGATGAGATGGCATGAGGGATCTTAGGGTCAAAATTGGGGTCTTAAAGAAGCTCTTTGCAAAGACTTCAAGATTGCACATCATAATTCTTCTCCCTACAGACCTAACATGAATGGGGTTGTTGAAGTTGCAAACAAGAACATCAAGAAGATTATCCAGAAGATGGTTGTAACGTACAAGGATTGGCATGAGATGCTCTCATTTGCTTTGCACGGGTATCGTACATCCATCCGCACTTCAACAGGGGAAAACCCTTTTTCTCTTGTATATGGTATGGAGGTTGTGCTCCCCGTAGAGGTTGAGATCCCATCGTTGCGTGTGTTGATGAAAGCCAAGTTGACTGAAGCTGAATGGTGTCAAACCAGGTACGATCGGTTGAATTTGATTGAAGAGAAGAGGTTGACTGCCATGTGTCATGATCAGTTATACCAGCAGAGAATGAAGATAGCTTTTGATAATGTAGCGGGGTTTTCGTTACCTTTAGGTTTATTGACTAAACCAAAAGTAAACATACAATTCGAGTCGCTACCGCACTTTTATTTGTCCAAAGGAAAGGCTAAAAAGCGAACGAAAGCCAAGTAAGAAGTTTTATCAAATCAAAAACTAATAAAAATATCGGAGATCTGGGTAAGGGGGTTGGTTATGAAATGGGAAGGTTTTACGCACCCAAAACATCCTTAGTACTCTAAGGGAACCTCTTTTTGCAAATGTGTGTTGTAGGTTGGTATTTGTTAAAATATTTGCAAAAGATTGGGGGGATGAGAAGAGAATAAATTATATTTACAATTTTGTTGTTTTAATGGATGAACCCATTGCCTACGTACCATCACAAAGGTAGGATCAAAACCTCGTAGTTCGGGGTAAAAATCTCAAAGATTGGTGAATTGATTTGATCAAAAGCCTTAAGGTCTTTGGTTATCAAAGGGAGAAAACTCAACCTAAACCAACAATCCACCATGTGAGGAGAGCTTCAACATACTAGTGAGGGGTTAACCCTATAATAAGTATGGAAGACTTATAATCTAATCACTAAGGATAAGGTGAGATTTACATCAACCACTATGATAACTCAAACCTATGACTAATATTTATGAAAAGATTTAAACAAAGGGTGGCCATTGGAACCACAAAATCAACTTGAAGTGAGTTGTATTTACAAGTTAGATTTATTTACAAAATGAAGTCAAACTTTGATTAGCATTTATTCACAATGAGTATTGATGAAATGATTTCTGAAAAATCAAAGGCATAAGGCCTAGGTTTCTAATTTGAAAGCAATGTCAAAGTTTGCAAGAATTTTTTTTGGCTTAGGTTAGAGTGAGGAGAAGAAGAGAATGGACTAGTTCTAAAGCATACGAAGATAAGAGAAAGAAGATAAAACCCTTGGAGTTCCTTTTCTTGAAATCATAGAGATGATTCAAGATCCTCCTTTCCTTTGTCTCTCTTAACTTGGCTACTCATAACAATGGTCCTTTATAGGAGGAATGGACAATAAGAGGAAACATCAAAAAGTTCACAACACAATAAGAGGAATGGACAAAGAATAAGTTTGGAAAGGAAGTCCTTTGAAGTCAACTTTGAGATATAGCATTCTAAAGGCATGAGGCCTAGTTGCTCTTGAACTCCTTTAAGCATTCTAAAGGCATGAGACCTAGTTACTCTTGAACTCTTTTAAGCATGGGTATGTCCTAATTCTAAGTCCTTTCTCCTTTTTGCATTAGGTTCACACAAAACAAAAGCAAAACCAACACAAGACAACAATATATTTATATACAATAATGAGCTCAAATGAGGAAAAGGAAAATGACATAAACATAAAATATGTGCTCAAGTGAGCAAAATGAAAAGCAATATGAATAAATGAGCAAGAAGTAAATGGCATTAAAGTAAATTGCAAGAAATTAAATGCTCAAATTAAAGTTAGTAATTAGTGAAGTTATGTTAGTTTGCCATAAGACAATGTAGCGCTATGTTAAACAATCGTAAGTGGACTAATGTAGTAGTCACACCTTTGTGAGGCCGGTCAATAAAACTATAGGAAAATAAACACAAGTTAGAGATCGTGACTAATAAGCCAAGCTCCACAAACTTGCCATGCCAAAAGAAAAGAGAAAGACCTTGTATGGACTTTAGGTTTTTTGCTTGACCAAGAAGCAAGCTATCTTGGACACAAAGCAACTCATTTAATCTTGGATCAAGTTGAGTTTGATTTGGATCAAAGAAGGTTAAACCTCTCATTTGTCAAGACTACCCATAAGACATTAACTCATTCGCCCAAAATAAAAAGAAATGGGATGAAGATGAAATGGATGGAAAGAGAAATAAAGTATCAAACACAAATGATCAAATGTGAATCAAATCATCATCAATCAATATCAAACAAAAGAGAAATGAAGATCACAAGTCAACAAGTCAAACATATTTTTTGGCATTTTTTGAATTAAAAATAAATTCAAAATAAAACGAACAATATATGGTCAAACCTCAAATTTAATTCAAATCAACTTCAACAAGTCCAATTAAATTCTCATAGGTCTAACGTGGTCAAACAAACTTTGACAAATTTTCCCAATGATTTTTGAAATCAGAAACTATTTAAAAACAATTAAAAAAAAATAATGCAATATGAATTAAAATCTCAAATAAATCTCAAATCAAATAAGAAATTGATGAGACTATTTTTCATTGACTAATCATGATCCATATGTGTTAGGAAAATATTTTTGGATTTTTCAGATATCAAAAAGTATTTTAAAATGAATTAAAACTATTAAAAACCAAATAATTCACAAAAATATTAAATGAAGTCACAAAAATAATTAAAAATCAAAATATGTAATTAGATTTTTCAAGAAAATTTTTGGCATTGGTCTCATATTTTTGTGACTTCAAATAAAATATTTATGAATTTTTGAAAATAAAAGGAATTAAATGGAATTAACAGAAAATAAGAAAAATAGCAAAAATGCGCAGCCACATGATCACTTCATTAATTGACGTGGCAAGGTATCAAGGGCTCTGAGGCACGGTCACACGGTGCATTCGAGTCAAGCACGCAACACTTTGATTTAAAATAAGTCTACATAAAGAAAGACCACGATTAAAACATTTCAGGAAGATCCAATGGATGGGAGGCTACCACGTGGGGATGGTGATGGAAACCACCATCTTCTCCGGCATCTAACCAGATCCGGCCACCACGTGCAGGGAAATGAAGTTTAATGAAAATGAAAACTGAGGATATCAAAATGAAGCTAAGGTGATGTACATCACCCCTGTAACCATGGATCATCCTCACAGTTCCTATTTAGTGAGAAACATGAGCTTGAAGATCATGGTGCATGAACTGAAATGGCACGATTTGCAAAATTAAGACCACCACTAGCCTGCCTCATGTGAGAGGACTTTAGAAAACAACATAAACCAAAGGAATTCACATTATTTTGCAAGATCTAGATCAAAATAGTTTGAGGTTCTACCTCTGAAATGAAGCTTCAAACAACATGAATCCTTCAAGCTCTTGATCTACTCTTGCTCTGGAAGTGTGATGGTGATGCTAGGTTAAGGAATTGAGCTTTGAAAATCAACTAATGATGTTGAAATTCAAGCTTGAAAAAATGAATGAAAACTGAAAATTCCTTTAGTGAGGGTTTGGATTTCAATTCAGCAACAATTCAGATCTCCACTTGGTTTTCATTTGAATGAGAATGCACTCTTATTTATAGTTGAAATGTGATGCAAGGCAATGCTTCCCTCGTGTTCATGAAGTTTGAATCCTCCTTGCATGGGCTTGTACAGGCACATGTAAGGCCTAAGAATGAATGAAAATCCATGCTGATAACATCTGAAAGTGAACTGGACATGCAATTGTGATGGAAATAGCTTGCACATGAAGTTACAAAGTGAAATGCAAAAATGGACCTAAATAGAAAGCTCTTCGAAACTCACACATGGAAAGTCCAAAAGATTAATGTGAGTAATGGTTGGAAAGCCATTGAAATATGGAACAAAAGTCATGTTGGGATAAAATTCATTTGGAAATTTGAAATTTATGAATACTGGGTGTGAAGGTTTGGGTACAAAACATGTCTAGGTCACCCTTGAAAATTTTCACCAAAACCAAACCTCTTCAATCCCTTCTGCTTCAATGATTCAAGCTTCAAATGGAAAAACCTCCAACATCAAAGTTGTAGATATTTTCAAGAGGATAAATTTAGACTTAAATTTTGCATCATTTGGATTTTTAATGAGAAAGGTATGAGCACTTGAAGTTGGATATTTTTCAAATTCAATGCCTTAGGTCCAAAGTAACCTATAATGTTTTGTATTATCACATGTGTTTCTTTTAGGATTATGAAATTTTGTCCAACATAACATTTTAATTAGACATCTTAAAGTTTCAAATGAATTTTGTATCACCTCAAAATCATAAAAATTAAAGAAGTTAAATTCTTGGGAAGTTGACCCAAAATTAGGGTTTCGGTCACAATGACCTATAATGTTTTGAAATGAATAATGACCTTCCAAGTTTCAAATGGATTTTTGATGAACGTGAAAGTTGTTCATATAGTTCTTAATAACATGTTTTCTCTTGGGGTCATCTTCATTTGAAAAACACATCACAAGTTGTGTCTCAGTGATCCTCAGTTTAGTCAGATGACTTGACTGGTCAACATTTCAAGGCCAAACTTCCAATCTTGATGAATGAATGATTGAGGATCCTCAAATAGGCTCATATATGCATAAAATAATTAATGAAAGAACTTCCCTTGATTAAATTTGATCACAGGTCGAGGTTGCTTCATGGGCAAGGCACAGTCAATGCATAGTTGAATTAGGGTTTCCTTGGTAAACAATCCTCAAGCCCTTTGGGTTATCTTGATCAAGTTGGAAAATTTAGATATTTGGGAGGCATATATGATGATTAGGAGCTTGGTGGACCATTGTCATGATTTTTCTCATCTTCATCTAGCCACTTCATTGAGTTTAGGAGCCTCCTAGGAGCAGGGGAGCACATGATCACTTGAGCTTCAAAACAAAAAGAATTAGTGACATATTTTTGTGCTTTTGGTTAGTAATCAAAATAACAAAAGCAATAATATACAATACAAGCATGCTTGGTGGTCTCAAACCACTCACACAAGTCCCACCCCTATGGTAAAGGAGCCACACATGCTATGATCCTTGAGGCAATGCATTGAGCAAATGATATGATGCCATGAGGGATCTTAGGGTCAAAATTAGGGTCTTACAGATAAGAAGGTCAGACCTCGTATATTCAGAGAAGGTTATCTTGTGCTCAAGAAGGTTCTATCTTTCAAACCAAATTCTAGGGGCAAATGAACTCCTAATTATGAAGGCCCATATGTTGTCAAGAGAGCATTTTCAGGCGGTGCTTTGATTTTTACAACTATGGATGGTGAAGAGTTCACTCGTCTTATAAACACAGATGCAGTCAAGAAATACTTTGCATAAAAAAGAAAAGAACATCTCGCTAAGTTGAAAATCCGAAAGGGCGGCTTAGGCAAAAATGAGCCTCTCAGTAGATTGAAAACCTGAAAGGGCGATACAAGCAAAAGTTAGAGACATAAAACAGAAAAATAATTATCCCGATAAATTGAGTACCCCGCCTTGGGGCAATTTATGCAAAAATTAGGGATTATGGCAATTAATTGCATCCTACTGATCTTCAGTTTTGAAGACTTTCTTGAGCACATTGTCGGATTCTGATCCACAGTAGCGGCCAAGAGCATAGCGGATATCAAGAGTTGGTAGAAGGATTAGTGATCATTGTATTCAATGTAGCCTTTTTCCATGTAAATTACCATTTTTCAACTTTTGTAAAGATCTATAGAGTCTTGTCATTTACAGACTACCATTCTATTAAATAAAGTTGAGCTTTTATCCAATTGTTTCTACTCTTATTTAATTCAACCAATTAGATTTTAATTTTATTATGATCATTTTTTGAAATTAAATTTTAATCAAAATCATATTTTCTTAAACATATAAAAGAATTAGTTTTAAGCAATCGATTTCATTAAAAAGGAATATCAACAGTGGTTTGAAAGCGGTAAGCCCTAAATACGGAGCATTATTGGTTCTCCCCAAGCAGTAGGTGTGATTCCTCTTTCATCCCCGGCAACATGTTTAACACCCGATGTTCGTTGATTTCCCCGACCAATTAGTTCGCCGTTATTCCCAGTTGAGTTTGTGTTTGTTCCCCAGCTGAGTGTAGGAATTTCATGACAACAATTTGCATGTTTTTCGGCAGAACTTTGGTTCCCCACCAGTCGCCATCAGATTCGCTCCCAGTTAGAGTTTCCTCCAGGTTTCTGAGCAAATATTTGTGTTTGTTCCCTACAGGGTTGTCTCCCATTTGATATGGTGTTGACCTAAAATTCCTTGCAGAGTTGGTAGTAGTTTCCTCAGCAGATCTCCTCCTTTCTTCCCCAGCTAGGGTTGAGACCTTTTAGACGTTTGATCTTGTCTCCAGCGGTTGTTTCCCTTCTTAGTGGATTGGCTGAGAATTATATCGATGATTCAAACCAGCGACATTGTGTATCCTTTGTGATTGTTTTGTCAGCATAATCATCATATATACATATACATATACATATACATATACATATGCATATACATATACATATACATATACATATACATATACATATACATATACATATACATATACATATACATATACATATACATATACATATACATATACATATACATATACACTCATATAACTTCATCATTGCATCATTACACATGTTGATTCATTCTTGTGATTTTTATCCTCTGTCATGGTGGTACTTTATCCCCATACATATTTGGTGTGTCTGTCCTCTTTCAATTGTAGAGTGTCAGCCCCTTTAAGAAGAAAGACTTTAACCTTTTTCCTTTCCCCACTGAGTTATTTCCTCGTGGATGATTATCATTTCAGCTTCCTCCCCAGTTGATTATCTGGATGGAACCACTCCCCTTGAGTTATATCCTCATTGGGTTGAGTCTTCTTTGACTATTTATTTCTAGATCTTACCTAGATAGATGCTTTTGGTCCCCTAAGAGTTTATTACCCAATAAATGGTAGTATTCTTCTTAGTTTGCAGTTTGTTACTTCTTGCCCAATACCCGGAAAAAGTAACCTTTTTCTCCCCAGTGGATCCGTTTTCACGTTTTCCATGAAGTATATCCTTGATATGTTCATCCTAACGGGTGATGGATATTTTCTTACCCTGCTTTGAGTTTATCCTTGATATGTTCATCCTAACCGATGACGGATATTCTCTCTTTGGTATTCTACCTAGTAAAAGGGTAGTTGTAATCCCTATTTTGTTCGCTAAAGAGTTAATCCTTGATAGTTCACCCTAACCGATGATGGGTTTCCTTCTCTTTGCGGTCTTCTTCCCAGTAATCGGTAGTTGTAAATCCTACTTTTTCTCCCCTTTGCAGAGTCTATCCTTGATATGTTCATCCTAACCGATGACGAATATTCTCTTTTCGGTTTTCTATCCAATAACTGATAGATATAATTCCTGTTTCTTCCCTCGGAGTCTATCCTTGATATGTTCATCCTAACCGGTGACGGATATTCTCTTTGTGGTACTATATCCAGCATTCGATAGATGTAATTCCTACTTTTTGTTCAGGAGGTTTATCCTTTATATGTTCATCCTAATCGGTGACGGATGTCCTCCTTAACATCCCCAGGAAAGTCTATCCTCGATATGTTCATCTTAACTGTTGACGGATTTTCTTTCCTTTGAGTCTATCCTTGATATGTTCACTTTAATTAGTGACTAATTATCTCTCCTTTTGGTCTTCTGCCCAGTAACCGGTAGTTGTAAATCCTTTTTTTTTGACCAAGTCTATTCTTACCCAGTAATCGGTAATGAATACACCTCCTGGCGGCCCTTAGTGAGTCATCCTTGATATGTTTACCCTAACCGGTGACGGATGTCCTCCCTGACAGATTTTGATATCCCCGTACTCAGTAACTGATTGTGGATAATATATTTCTGCTCCTCCTGTGTTGAAGATCTTTTCTTCCCCAGTTGAGTTGAGTGCGTATTTCCTTAGTGAAATCGTTGTTCCTGCTTGGTTTGAATATTTCAGTGTTATTCTGATCTACCCGTGTCCCTTGTAGATGTTCCTTTTGCCCCCCGGCTGAGTCTTTCCATTTTTTATGGAATCCCTCGTGTCCCCCAGCAGTTTTTGAAGTTGTAGCCTGGCCTACGCATAACCGTTTACTCCCCTTAGAGTCTCTGTCTCCCTAGTGAGCCTTCCTTATGGAATGCATTACGCTCCTACGGATCTTCGGTCTCTCTGAATTCGTTTCCTTTGTGGCAACATTTTCCCCACAAAGATTATTCTTAACATTCATATCATATGCATCATGAGGTCTCTTTTGGAGCAAAATTTGTTTCTATATGTTGTTATTTAAGTCCATTCTACTGAGGTGATACGGAGATTTTAACCTTCACCTCCTCAGTTAGAGTGTCCTTAAATAGGGGCAACTGTAAGACCCCAATTGTGACCCTAAGATCCCTCATGCTATCTCACCATATGCATTAGCATTGGGATCATACCTTCACATCCTCCTTACCCCTTATTCATTGGGTTTGCATTGGGAGAGATCACCAAACACCATTTGATTGTATCATACTTTTTATTTTATCATCTTTACTAACTAAAATACCAAAAATATGTCTTTGCATTTTTCTAACTATTTTTTAGATAAGGCACATGATCACCTTTGATTTATCAAGCTCACATCTAGGGTTTAAGACCATCATTGCTAAGAGCTCAATCAACAAATGATCCACAATGGCTCTAGGCATCTTATATTAGTCCCTATGATCTTTACATGTTATTTTGGTCAAGAAAGCATCAAGAGTTTAGAATTGGTTTTCCTTGGAAACCCTAGTTCATCGAGGTATCTTGTGTAACTTCTTCACCAAGCTTCTTTTACATTTGATCAAATAATTCAAGGGATACTTCAAATTTCATCACCTTATGCATATATTATCTCCCATGAGTCCCAAAAGTCAAGATAATTGCAAGCTATCAAGTTGGTTGATGGTGGTTGACCAGAGGATTTCATCTTATCAAAACTGGGGTCCCCTAGACCCTATCTCCTACAATCTGTCTCATATGAAAATGATTCCAAGAGAAAACTTACTATAAATGACATTCCAAACAAATTTCATGTTGAGGTCTAGAGATAGGTTTTCTTGGAAAGTCATTTTTATGGTGAAATATTATAGGTCATTTTGTCTAAACCCTAATTTGAAGGTCAACTTCCCAAGACCATAACTTGCTCAATTTTTATAAGATAAAATATTTCCAAGTTGAAAAATATAATTCAAGATATCTACTTCAACTTTGATGTTTGGAGGAAGATCTAATTCCACTTTTATGAGCATGTGATATGAGGATACATTATAGGTCATTATGGACCAATACCATTGAATAGGTGATTTTCGTCAACTTTAAAAATGCATAACTCCTTCATATCAAATCCAAATAAGGTCAAACTTATTACCATTTTGAAGGACTTTGAAAGAGATACAACTTTAGTGAAGGAACTTTTCTCATTTGAAGCTCACATAAAAAGTTAGCCAAGGTGGAATAAGTGAACATATGGCTTGACACTTAGAAATATTTTTGATATGTTAAAATTTCTAAACTTCCACCTCAAAATTCATCATGACACAAGCTTCAAATGGAAAAGTACCCAACATGAAAGTTGTTCCTCTTGACCTAAAATTTCCAAAAGTCCAATTTCATCCATTTTGGACAAGGTTTGAATGGTCTGCTCATGGATTGAACATGGCATCATCATTTGGAAAAATCAAAACTTCAAACAGCTGTGTACACTTGCCTTGCATTCCAAGTTGATTTCAGACTCATTCACATTTTATTATGGACCTAAAAGAGTGACTCCATGGGCCTGTACATGCCTCTGCAAGCATGCATCATCCATTTCAAAATTTGGAAATTCAATTTGAAGGTGCAAATAACATGTGATTCATTTATAAATAGAAGCCTCTAGGTTCAGAATTGAGGATCCCTTCGCTCTAGCTTTACTTCTAACCCCCAAACCCTTCCATTTGAGAGGATAATCCTTAGAATTTTCTTTGAAATTGAGTTTGAATCTCATTGTTTTGATATTCAAAACTCCAGGGATCCAAGGCCTTTGGTTGATTCTAATCTACTTCTGCAAGATTCTTGAGTGAGATCAAGCATGAATCAAAGCAAGAGCAAGCAAATTCTGACCTCCATTGAAGGTATTTTCCCAAAAATTTCATCTCTTCAATTCTCACTTAATTCTCCATAATTCTCTTGGATCATTGCTTGTGTGAAGTCCTACCAATGTAGGAAATAAGATTGAGTTGCTTTGAGGTCAAATCAAAGCAAATCAGATCATGTACCTCAAATTTCAACTCCATGTATCTCTTAATATACTTGGAGTTAGGATGAATTGAGGCCAGATTCGTGATCAGTGTCATTTTTTCTTTAAAATCATGTCCCTTTTTTTTATTTTAGTGATGGTTATGATTGGACCATTCCGGCGAGGCTCGCCTGAGAAGGTGACCGGAGATTTGCTCTGTGGTGAGTTGACATGGTCCAGAGCCACATGATCTATTCAAATTGTTTTAATCACGAGCGTTGGTTTTGATTACTTGTTTTGTGGCGCGCTGACTCAAGTCCATCATGGAACGCGCGCTTGTGGCCACTTGATCTGCCACCTCAATTAATGAGGGAGATCAAGTGGTCCACGTTTTTTCTAATTATTTGATTTTCATTTTAATTATTTTATTTCTTTAATTCATATTAATTTTAATATTGATCCAAAAAATATGAGAGTTTCACCAAAAAAATTTAAATAAAATCCTCTTCATTTTCTGAATTAAAATTATTTTTGGGATCATTATTAATATTTTTCATGATTTAATTGATTTTGTGAATATTTTTAATTGTTTAAAAATACTTTTGAGTTTCCAAAAATTATGAATTTTTTTCTCCTAGGTCCTTTGACCTTGTTTGACCTATGATAAATCCCATGGCCATGTCTTTGGTGTTTTTATGAGGTTTTAGGAAATTTACCAACCATTATTTAATTTAATGTCTACTTTGATTATTTTTAATTGCTTAAATACCAAATAAATTGTGTAGAGCCATTTTAATTGACTTGTTGAGTTTGACTTGTGTTATTGGGCCTTGGTTAAGGTTTATTTGACTTTGTTTGGTTAAGATCAATGGAGTTAGGGGATTGATGAAATGTACATTTCATCTCCCAAAATGAATGAATGATCTTAATTTGGTAAAAGTCCTCCTTTGACCAATTTGTATTGATTCCATTCCCCGTCACTCTTCATCTCATTCTCATTCTTTATTCATTCATGTCATGGACCTATGATATCTCTATATCCTAAGGCTAGTTGATTGCAAAGTCAACAAGAGTATGGATGAGATTAGGTCCACCATTTTGCATACCTTTTTTTTTGTGTGGTATGTTTCATGAGCATAGTCTATTATACTATGTCTCTAACATGCATTAACACCAAAATTCTATTGCCCGACCTCAAATAGTTGTGACTTCTACATAAGTTCAATTACGATTGCTTAACATAGCGTTAAATTTGTGACACAAAAAGGCATAGCATTCTAGTAAGTGAGATTGTAAGTCTCCCATCTTTCATGGTATTATGTGGAAACTTGGCATTTATTCCTTCCTTTGGAAGATGTCTTGATTCAAGGATCCATGCTTGTGATAAGTGGGTTGAGTGTTCCCCAAAGAATGACTTAAAAAAAACAAAGAAAAAGCAATACTAACTTCTAATCAACTAACAACTAACATTTTATTTCAAGTCATTTACTTTTATGCACTTTAAATTTTAAGCTTTTATTCATTTGCCATTATTCATACCATTCAATTTGTTTACTTTAATGCCATTTTCACTTTGCCCACTTGGGCCATATTTTGTGATATTGTGTTTGTATATACTTGTTTGTTTGTATGGTCTCTTGACCTTAATGTACATAATAAGAACATAAACCCTAAAAAAACATTTGGTGTGGACTGTTGGTCTAATATGAGACTATGGGACTTAGAATCTAGGCAACACTCCTTATGCAAAGGACTTGGCCAATGCCAACTTTCATGATACCAAGTGTTTGTGAAGTGAACATTCATCTGATACAATGTTGAAGATCCATTTGAGTTCATCTGCAACTGATCATATTGAAGTTGTTATTTTGAACCTGTGTCTTGAGCCATCTTTGAAGTTATCTGATACATGGGAAATTTTGATGAAGAACATGGAGTTGCTAATCTTGGATGTGACTACATTTATTTGATGCCTTTCTCTTCATCTTCCTATTTGTGTATTGATATTGCTTGATTCTAAAGTCCAAGGGAAATTTAGGTTTCTATATGACATTCTTGTTTATTGGATTGCAACCCATTGGTCAGATATTTTCAACTCTCAACTTTTAAATTTGTGCTTAGAATTAGTCTCTTCATCTCTTCCCCACTTCTTTAATTTCAAAATCTCTCCCCTCTTTTAAAATATTCTTTGCTTGTGTTTTCTAAACATAGACCATATTGCAAACTAGAAACTTTGGCCCTAGGTCATTGCATTTTCAAACTTATTTTCTTAATCAAACTTGTAAGTAAACTTAATTATACTTGACTTAAAATTTCAAAATCCAAAAAGAACTAACATCCATTCAAACCATTTTAGGCCCTTTGTGCCTTTCTTAAACTTGAATTTTAGTTAAAAGCAATGCACTCACTTTGAAATTGATACCATGAACTATGAGGTTTTGATCCCTCATTTTTATGTTGGCACGTAGGCACAAGTCCGAAGGTCTTGTCAAACACAAAAGTATAATTCATGAATTATTTTCCCATCCCTCCACTCTATTTATTGCAAAAATCATTTGTACAAAAACACATATGCACACAAGAAAGGGCTCCCTAGGAGTACCTAGGACATTTTAGGTGCCAACACCTTCCCTCTGTGTAACCAACCTCCTTACCTGTAATCTCTGGCATTTTATTAGTTTTGGTTTGAAAAATTCTTATCTTTTGGGTTTTGTTCATACTTTTCCATTTTCCTTTGGAAACAATAAAAGTGTGGTGGCGACTCTGGTTTTATCGATGTCTAGCTTATCCATAACTTGATGGTCCTGAATTTACTTCTACAACAGCTAACAAAAATATCAAGAGAATCATCCAGAAGATGGTCAAGACCTACAAGGATTGGAATGATATGCTTCCATTTGCTCTACATGGCTACAGGACGTTAGTGCATACTTCTACTAGGACAACTCCTTATTCGCTAGTATATGGAATGGAGGTTGTTCTGCCTATTGAAGTTGAAATCCCCTCTCTGAGGGTCATCATGGAAGCAGACCTCGATGAAGCTGAGTGAGTGCAGTCCATATATGATCAGTTGAATCTTATTGAAGAGATGCGCTTGATAGCCGTTTTCCATGGTTAGTTTTACCAACAACCCCTCAAGAAGATTTTTCCTCGCTCATTTCAAGTCGGCGAGCTTGTGCTTAAAAGACTTTCTCTTATACACTATGACCCTCGAGGAAAGTGGACTCCCAACTATGAGGGACCCTTTGTTGTGAAAAAGGCCTTCTCATGAGGGGATATCATTCTCACCATAATGGATGTGGATGACTTGCCAATGCCAGTAAACTCAGATATAGTCAAAAAAAATATTATGCCTGAAAAAATGAATACAAAGCCCGCTAGATTGGAACTCGTCATAATCAATCTAGGAAAAAATGGTTATCCCTCTGGACCCAAAAAAAGGAGATGTCCATGACAAAGTTAGGGAAACAAAAAAAAGATACAAGCCTGCTAAGTTGAAAACTCGAAAGGGAGACTTAGGCAAAAGTGGCATCCCGGTGGACAAAAGAGTCAAAGATTCCATGCAAAAGTTAGGGAAAAAGGCATTTTCCTATATCTTGACGTTGTATTTTGAGCATATTCTCACCTTCAGCTTGACCTCAGGCGGCATCATATTAGTCTGATCACCGTCAACAGACACAAAGTATTGAAGCTCAGTGCTACAGCGGGTGATAGCCAATGTTACGATCAGTGGAAAGTCAAATAAAT
Source organism: Lathyrus oleraceus (assembly GCF_024323335.1). NCBI lineage: Eukaryota > Viridiplantae > Streptophyta > Magnoliopsida > Fabales > Fabaceae > Lathyrus > Lathyrus oleraceus. The sequence continues at coordinate 428,575,240 of NC_066585.1, read as the reverse complement.
GCCCCTTTGCCATTTAATATGTTTTTTAATTTTTGCAATTTCCTATTTAAGGAACGTTTGCATCCTTATACACACTCTACATGTACAAAATTTTCCACTATTAGTAAAATTCAGTCGTTATTCAATAAATTCTCATCTCTTTATTTTTTCGCATTTTGTTTGCAAAATAACTGCCAATCTTTATTGCATAATGCCATAAAACTTTGAGAATAACAAAAAGCTAAATCAAAAGGAAAAACTCGATTCATTGCTTTGATTGTTAGAAATTCCTAGTGGATTATCAGTAGTTTATGGTTAGCACTTACCGTACGCTTGTATCTCCTACTGCTCAGACTGGTCATGCACCGTTTTTCTCACGCCAGAGTCAGATGGTAGTCCTCATCCAACATGATTTTCCCCAATAGTGGTGTTAACTTGGAAGCTTTTTCTGGAAGATTCTCTGATGTGGATATCGACGAGTTGAAATCTACCTTTCATCCAACCAACTTTATCTTTATTATCCAATATCGCATTGCATACGCGTCATAAATAAACAGTCATGCATTGCAATCATACAATCATGTATATCAAAAATTCATTTTGCAGCTGATCTATCTCCCCGGCGGAATATATTAGTCTATCACCAGCAGATCAAACCAACCAGTTTATCTGTTACTCTTTGCAACTTCTCTTTCTCAGTCAAATTTCTGGTTACTTCTATATTTACTCCTCTTTTACTCTGGACATCCGAAAAGCTAATGCAATTCAACCTTCAGGTTAAATATGATTAAATAGGGGAAGTTGTCATGCCCAAAAATTTACCCTCCCTTTTTCTATTTAGCACATCTCATTTGCATACATCAAATCATACCATGCATGACCATTGCATTTGGTCATTGAAACACAAGCATGACCACATTGTGGTTTGTATCTTAACACTAGAGTTTCATCTTTTTTTAATTTTCAAATAACCCTAACCTCATGGAGAGATGTTACTTTTTTATACTTTGTTCACATAGGTAATTATGCTTCAAATTAAGGCAAGACAAAAGTCTTTTGATCAAGGGAACTGCAACTTTGTTCATGTTGATTCAAAGGTGGTTCATGTGTTTATTTCCATGCCACATCACTTAATTCTCAATCTACTCTCAAGATCACTCAAGATATAATCAATATTTCATCAAGTTATGCTCACTCCATCATCATCATGGTTTAAAATGCAAGGAAATATCAAATTGGCAAGAAGGGTATAAGGGTGGTTGACCTAGTTTTGCAACTATGCCATGCCTTTGGTCCTAACTCCATAACTCCTTCAATATTCATCCAAATGTCAAGATTCTTTTAGAAAAATGTGCCTTTGGGGATACTCTACAACTTTTATTCAAGTGTCAAACATCAATTCATGCATTAAGGACTTCATTGTGCAAAAAACCAAGTTTCTACAATGGGCCAAAACCTTGCCATGACCCCTACTTTCCACAATTGCCATTTTCAACTCAAGCACTCTTTTGATCCCATTAATTTTTTTTTATTTTTTTTAAGCTTGTGTCAAAGATCACTGGACCAAGTTTGTCTCAAAATGCATGAGGGAATCAAAAGTTATGGCATCATGAGCATAGGACCTCAAAATGACCAAACATGTTGCAAAGTGCTTGACCAATTGCCCAACCCAATTTTACAGGTCATGACCTCAACTTCACAATCCTACAACTTTCACCTCAAAGCTCCTTTTGGATTAATTCTTTTTTCATATTATTCTACTCCATGAAGTGATCATTTGGCTCAAAGAAATCACAAAATGAACGAGGGGATTGGTTTTGGCTAAGCTTGAACATGGTTGTCACACCCCGATTTTGACCATGAATCACCGATTCAACACATTCATCATAGGCAGGGGTGGCAAAACGGGCTCGGCCCGCGGGGCATGCCCATTTTTCCCGCACTTTTGTGCGGGGCGGGCCAAGGATTTAGGCCCTCACCCTCAAATGGGTCCGCCCCGCCCGGCCCGTTTTTTTCGCAGGCTTTTGCGGGCACCTGTATTTACATAAATTTTTGTGTTTTTAGGCTTAAATAGTGCAGTGCCCGCGGGCTTTCCCCGCCCCGCCCTCACTTTTTTGTGGGGCGGGTCTAAGTTTTAGGCCCACATCCTCAACTATGACCGCCCCGCCCCGCCCCGTTTTTTTGCGGGCTTTTGCGGGGCGGGCCTAAATGGGGCGGGCATGCCCGTTTGCCACCCCTAATCATAGGTATTGCATCTCTACATAGCATAACATGCATTCCATACTGCATAATGCCTAGAATATTAGTGGAAATAATTTTTTGGAATTACAGGCGAACCGGTTGAATTAATCGCCAGATGTGCGTCAAATCTGTAGACGAAAATTTTTAAAATCAAGCTTGCAGACATCAATTTTATTAATCTATGTTTTACGTAGTTTAATCTGGTGCTCGAATTATTTTTCGGCTAACGTTTCGGCCACCTTTCGACCCTCCTGAGCCTTTTAACCGGTCAAAATTTATTTCAAAATTAAAAGAAACGCTGTATTTTTCCAATAAGTTTATTTCGCACTGATCATTATGGGGTATTCATTTTAATTTTCAGAGCATTTTTGTGACCAATTTTTATTCATTGTTGAGCCTTTTATTTTCGTTTTTTAGTCAGAGTAACCTAACCAATTATTTAGAATTATTTGTGCCTTTTGTTTGAATTTTAATTGTGTCAATTATTTTTAATTAGTTTTTGAAGTTAGTTGTATTTAATTTAATTGGTCATGGAAAAATAAAAATAAATTAAAAATATCTTGTATCCTCCACTCTTCATGTGCCGTGTGGCCATTGATATATCAATTGGTTGGAATAGTGAGTGGAAACACCACCTATATAGTACACTGCATGAGAGGAAGTCGAGGTGCCCTCCAATGCACCGATAGTTGTAAGAGAAAAGTTTTTGTTTTTATTGATGGTGGAAATGAATCTGAATGAAGGTGAAAAAGGAAGGAGATTTCGCTCAATAACACCATGACACATGCCCCTTATCAAAAAGATGATGTCGAGCTAGCAAATCCAGCGTGACTCTCTTGCTAAGAAAACATTGATAAAAAAAAAGCCAAATAGAAAATGAGGAGGTTTTTTTTTTCATGTGAGGTACAGCAGAAAACTTCTTTCTGAGAGTAGAATTATTTCTTCCTCACATAAACCCATTGGCACCCACCATTTTTCTTCAACACAAATCCGCCGTTAATAGCACCTAAACCCATCCTCCTTCCAAATGAGTCTCCGCCATCTCTCTGTAGCACTCAAGCTCCATCAAACATCTCCCATTTTCACACCTAAACTTTCTTTCATCCTCACGGACTCTCCTTAACCCCAACCTTAAACCATCAAACACAACCACCATTTTCCTTTTTCCGACGAACCACCTAAGCACAACCTTGCCTTTGTTTTCTTCTTCCTTTCCAAGTCACAACTGTCGGTTTCCGTTCATCAACCACCACTTCACGATTTAATCATAACTGAAACATCTACCAACAACCATTGTGAAAACCGAAATCACCACGATTCGGTCGTTCCTTTTTCCGGCGAGAAATCATACCCTGCTCTATTTCCGTCGCAGTAAGAACGATGACGTTTTCAACTTTGACTCTACATAGATTTCTTTGCCGGATTTGCAGCAACAACATCAAGGCAACACGATAACATTAGCGTTTCAGTTGGTGTTTTCTTTTCGTCTTTTTTTGTTGTTGTCTCTTTGATGTTTCATTTTTATGCCGTTTTTTTTACTTTGATTTCATTTAAATTTGGTTATCTATGTTGGTAGTTGTACTGGATTCTTAGTGTTGATTTATATTTTATAATTGTATTGTAATTATTTGGGTGATGTGTATGAGTGTGTTGTGCTGCTTTTGGTGTGGTTATCGTATCATAATCCAGTTGATATAATACAAAATGCACTTGTTTTTGTTTTTATATAAATTTTTTGGGAAGATGAACAGTGTTCTGGAAAAGAACACGTTTGGATATTGTGCATGAAAGGAAGTTTCATCATTAGTTGCGTTTTGTAAATTATTTTCGGTCACCGGTAACTTTTATTATTATTATTATTATTATTATTATTATTATTATTATTATTATTATTATTATTATTATTATTATTTATTTTATTTTATTATTATTATTATTTTTTATTTTATTTTGTTTTCATAATTTGTATTTCAAATGTAAGAAAATTAAGTTTGGGTCCAATTTTGAAATTTGGTATAAAATTCATTTTTTTCTTTCTCTTTCGATAAATCGCATTTTGTAAAGTCCACTTTATTATTCAAATGTTGCATGGTGGATTTTGTAATATTTTTTTATGATTCCGATAAACCGCATTTTTTTATCTCGATTACGATGGTCGCAATAGTGTTGTAATAATAATATATGTGTGGGTTGTTTGGGTGATTTACTTAATTGTGTTAAAAGTTGGATTTTTTATCCTCAAATTTGACTTTTTTTTTACATCTTTATGTCGTCGAATTTTATCGATATATTGATTGTATTTCACAGCGTTTTGATTCGTCGCATACGACATTTTGATTATTATCGATATGCGCAAACCGGCATTGAGCACATTACCTAGACTTTGATTGTTCCTCAGTTTCTGTTTGCCTCGCACGTCTTTGCGTTATGCGATTTTGATTTGCATCTTCGCATCCCGATTTAAATCCGTGCACGTTCCGATTTTACCAATTTCAGTTTAATTTTCTTGTGAATTTAATTTGTGTTTGTTATTTTCTTCGCATGGCTTGCTCTTGGGCCTTCTTACAATGAGACAGTTCTCTTACACCTACACTCATGCATTGCGTTGCTTATTGGTTGTGCCCGATTTAATTATTTCATTATTTTGAATCCCCATTCGACAAAATGTACCCCCACTCCCATGATGTGTAATAATTTTACTGTTTTATTTCTTTATTTGCTTGACTGTTTAGCTAGTTACTAACAGAATAAAATCAATTTCTTTTCAAAAGATCAAAAATAATGACTCGATCCAACGTCGAGTATTTTCTCAAAAATAAATTCATCCATTTCTGTCTATCCCATTTCTTTCAAACCATGTCATTCAAATCTTTCTCAATCGCTCATCCAATGCTTGATCCAACGTCAAGCCATTTTCACAATAAAAACTAAAAAATACTTAATTCCTATTTAGCACTTTTCAATAAAATGGAAACGGAACATGGTGGATACCACGCACTCCAGAGACTAGGATTCGAGATGGATATCTCGCCTATCTTAGTTCTCGCCATCATCCAAAATTGTCAATGCGGTTTCTTCAAACCCTTTCAAAATCAAATTCAAAAACACTTAATTCTTATTAAATACTTTAACAAATAAGATGGAAATGGAACGTGGTGGATACCACGCACTCTTGAGACTAGGATTTGAGATGGATATCTCGCCCATCCAAGTTCTCGCCATTACTCAAAACACATCAAACCAATCCAATTCTTTTCTCGCTGCCGTGCGATTGACTCTTAAACCCTTTCTCAAACGAAAGGTATTTTGTTTCAAGACGATGCAAAGCAATGTTTCGTCCACTTGAACGTGTGAGTAAGCTTGCGACGTTGCCCGCGAATGTTGATTTGTAAATCCATTCGATCGTGATACGAACGTCCCCTTCTCCACTTGTTTTAGGTAGTCCAACAATGTTTTCGTCGATTGACACAAAGTAGTTTTTGCTAAAATCGACCAACAAACAAAAATTTTATACCTAGAACTACGTAAACCTTGAGTTCTCTATTGCACCCGGAGATACGTAGGAGCAGGATTCGTAAATCTTGTCAGGCCCATTAATAAAAAAACTTAGGTTTAGCCCCTTTAATGAAATCCAAAAACATTCTTCTCTCTTCTACTCTTTCTTTCCCACCTAATAACTTGAGAAAGACTAACATTTAAAACTAACACTAATGCGCACAACTATCTAATGGTTCCCGTTGAGTATAACGGACGTGAGGGGTGCTAATACCTTCCCCTTGCGTAATCGACTCCTGAACCCTGATTTGGTTGCGATGACCATAATCATTGTCGTTCTTTCTTGGGTTTTATCGATATTTCCCCTTTCCTTTTAGGAATAATTAAAGTTCGATGGCGACTCTGTTCAGTCCATCATTGCGAGCGTGCGATTGCGTTTCGCTAGGTCGTGTTCTCACATTTTCGAGGTACGACAATGGTGACGTAAACTTTTTTTTGGTTTGTGAACTATAATGTTGAATAATGCACAAATCACTTTAGGAACACTTCTCACATGTGCCAACCAATTACCCATGACCAAACACATATGACGACAACTTGAAATGACTTAAGAAGCTCCAACATCACGAGTTTGGTGCAAAATTTTCACACGATCGGGATCTGAAAAATTCCAAGTCAATTCATAGGAATTCAAATCTAATTCACACGTATTTGCATCCCAACACATTTCCTATAAATAGAGGGATCTTTTTCCTTCATTTGCAAGCTTTGAAAGCCAAGGAAATTTTGCAACCGTTGAAGCCCGATACCTCAAATAACTAATCAAGCTCTTTTTCGATTCAAGATTTTTTCTTCCATTTCTTTGCCCAAAATCCTTCATTGGCATCCTCTAAAGGTGTTTCAAGCATTTCCTTGGTTTGAATCCTTCTTCAACCTAGCTTTTGCATCCACCATTGTTGACTTTTGAAGCTTCATTAGAACAGGTAGATACGAGTTACAACCTTTAGCAAACAAGTTACCACACTCTTCGCCTTGTTCCACTAATCAAAAGCCCTAACCTACTTGTCATTTATTTTCAGTATACACCATTTAATTTTACTTTGAAGAACTAGGGTTCTTTGAGTTTTGAAAAAATTCTCTCTACTAATAGAAAATCAATTGCTCTGATGCAGGGAGACATGAATGGTGAGATGTTTCGCAACTGAATTCATGCTTGATTCATGTTAAAAACACGAGTTCACGATGTTACAAGATTGGAAATCCGGAGGTTGAAGATGAAGGTGTGTGCATGTTTTGGATCTAAATTCAAATATCTCATCCAATCAAAACGCGCCACCTAACTATCTGTTATATTCAAATCTTTTCATTTCTATTTTTTTTTGTATTTCCTTTTCTTCCAAAATTAATTTTAAATAGCTCCCTTATTATTTTTTTAATCCAATTTTTTTCATAATTCCATAAAAATATTTTCTACCTCATACCATTTTTTTCATTTTTTTAAAATCGTTTTTGCATTTAATGTATATTTTCTTTTATTTTCCATTTAATTTTATTTTTGAATATTTATTTTGATCAATTTTAAACATTTTTTACCTCAACTTTTGAGGTCAATTCACTCTTAATTTTGTTGACCTTCCACATTTTTGTTGGACTTTTATTTAATACTTTGACCATCCTTTGACATTTTCCCTTTTATTTAATTTATTTAATCAACATTAAATTATTTTTAATTCATTTTATTATGATTTTTGTTGATCGTTTGATGTTTTTAATTGAATTGATTGCTTGGTTGATGAGTTCTTCCTCATCTCAAACCATTGATAGATGGACTTGAGGTTGATCAACCTTCTTGGATCCAAAACGGTTGATAGATGATTGTGAATCATTTTCAATACTTTGCATGAATGATATGTTAACCCTCGATGCGACATATTTTGAGTCCTTTGATTTGTGGATAGAATGATCCCTTGTGATTGACTTGATTCTCCCTTTCACTCTTTGTATATTCATCCCTTTGTTTTAAATATTGTGTGGCATGTTGTATGAGATTAACTTTGTGTTAATTCTCTAACATGCCTGCCACATACATTGTTATTGATCAGCCTCAGATGGGTATGGCTTCTACATAATCCCACTTACGATTTCTTAACATAGCGTTAATTAAAGTCATTTCACTTACATGCCTGACACATATTTATATTATTGTCGTTTAATTAAAGTCATTTCACTTATCTTTATGTCATTTACTTAATGCACTTTAATTTTATGTCTCATTCTCATCATATCACTTTATACTCTATTCATATTACCATATTCATTTGTTGTTCTTATCTTGTTTGATTTGATTACTTACTTGTTAAAAAAAATCTTAATGAATCAAACATGATAAATAATTTGGACCTAATCTTAATCCCATGCTTGATATGGAGTATTGAAGACCCTTTGGACTTTAGGCTTTGACTTAGGATTTAGGCCCCTTTGCTTGACTTAGAGTGACATTGGATCCTGAGGCCTTGTGGACACTTTGAATTTCCTTTGTTTTTGTTGAACTTTTGATCTTATGATGTGGATTCTCTGCTTTATGCCTCTTGCATTCATCAACTTAGGCTTAGCACACTTTTACACATGTATGGCTTTCTCTTGGGCTACCTAACAATGAGGCATAGGACAATACACTTTGCACTCACATGGTCTTCTCTTGGGCTACCTAACAATGAGACCCTAGGCTAGTTTGGTATGATCATGCATCATTGTTTGTTCATCAATCACTTCCTCTGATTTGGCTTTATCTAATTCATATTGGATTTACTAAATCTTTCATTTGTTACACTTCCCCTTTCTCTTTGTCAAGTGACCATAAGTCCCTTGGTCACTTGATGGGACTTGCCTTTGTCACTTCGAAGCTACATCCTCTCCAACAAGTTCAAGGCCCTCAGTGGACTACATCTTTCATCAACAGTCATTCATCTAACTCATCCCCCCAAGCAAGCATCTTTGGCAACATGCTTCAACAACTTGTCAGACATTGACTAGGCTTGCATGCCATGAGCCTTAAGCAATAGAGAATGATGAGAGGGGATCTTCCCTATACTTGTCTATAATATCTTTGAGTAAGGACGAAAAACCCAATTGCACATAGTATTTGTCTCTATTCATAGACTTTAGTGCAATTCCAGTCAATTCATTGTCAAGTCTGCTCCTAGCCTTTGTGGCTCCTCCCGTCAGATCCTTTTGGTTTAAACGCTACTACAATTTCTTTCTTTCAGGGACACACTGTTGTTTGCGCAACAATCTCTAGCCTTCCTATAAGAGGGTTACTTGCAGGACCGACTACAAAGTGATGGACTTAGTGTTTTAGGTGTATGGTTTTTGGCAAACAATGTTCTTGACAGGTTTAAAGGGTGTAAACGCAACTCTTGATAAGTCAGAGAGGTAAGAAAGGTACAATAGGAATGGAAAATAGAAACGATAAAGCACCGAAACAAAACTATAAATGATAAAGCAAGAAAAGTTAAACTTAGCAAGATTAAATGACTTTTAATTATAAAGTGGAGGCAAAATACATTTTTGTGAGGAGAGTGACTTTTTTCTCGTAAACGCTTTGGTACTTCAAGCTTTACCCTTACTGAAAATGTTCAAATTGTCACCTCTAAAATTTCACCTAACATTGGCTTAAATACTAGTTGAAAATAACCGTCTGGAGGTTACAAAACCTTTTCATGGTGCCACGTGTCGTACCACTTCCCCCATCTTGGCGAATGACTACCCACGATCTCTTTGCATGCCTATGTTCCCATTCTTTGCTCAAAAATCTTCGACTTCGATCGGGGCTTGCATGTGTCGATCTGCAGACTCGTCCACCCTCCTGTCGATGAGCCTCCGACAGATCCCCTGGTAGAAACCGGCATTTTCCCTTAGCCAAAATTGGTCAACTAACAATTTGCCCCCTAAAAAGGTTGGCTTCGACATGAGTGAGTTGATCGAGAAACTAGCCTTTTGACGTTCCATATTTCGATTATTTTTCTTGTCATTACTCATCAATTCATATGTGATGATGACTTTTTTCGGCTGCGCGATTTCCAAGACACTCAACCATCATTAGCTATTATCCCTAGGTCGTGGGATCTCAACTGAAACCCACTAACTCTTCTGATTACTTCCTAGCTAGTGACTTTTCAATCACCTAATGCTCGACTGTTCACCTCACTGGCTTATAAATAGTCTCTTCTCCATCTTTACATATTATTTTTCTTCCATACTCACGTATCCTCTTGCTTAAACATTAGATGTATTTCTGCATTGCACTTTCTCACACAGCATTTCAAAAACCCTCAAACCTTTGCTTTATTTCCCAATAGCTTCCTTATCTCTCACAAAAGAAACTTTCTCTTATGGTACTGGTCATAATCCCATCGCCTTCAAGCTTACTGCTAAAGAAGGAATGAAAAGTATTCCTCAACCCTCATCATCTGATGAAGCCATTATCAAGAACTGGCAAAACCAGATGGTGATTCCTTTCGTGGTGGACAAAAAGTTGTTGGCTTTCCATGGTCCTCTTACTGATAAAAAATCATCTCCAAAGACCGTTTCATCCTTCTTTCCTGGGTATAAGCTTGTTATGCCTCCTGCTTTCGACAGATCTGTCGTACTTGACGTCAGATTCATAGAGGCAAAAGCTAGGGTTTTTTGCTTCATGCCCACTCCTGGAAACAAGGAATACTTGGCGTGGCTTAACAAGGTCTAGCGCAAGCGTCAAGACCAACGGCGGAGTGTTGGGATTTTCGACCTCATTCAGGTATCGAGGTACGCCCGCTGTAATCTCTGACATTTTATTAGTTTTGATTTGAAAACTTCTTACTTTTGGGTTTTGTTCGTACTTTTTCCCTTTTCCCTTGGAAACAATGAAAGCGCGGTGGCGCCTCTTGTTATTTGAGTCTATCTTATACATATCTTGATGATCCTGAATTTACCGCTACAGTCCCGAAGCCTCTGGTATCTCATGATACCGACATTGTCTGGCCTGGTCGAACGTTAACAGCTGATGACCATAGGGCTTGCCTCCGTTTCTGCCGATCCACTATTCATTTCGAACTTCCAGTTTGTAGGTTCCATCAATCTTTTCTAACAACCGCTGATTTTGATGACTGGTGGAAGTCTTACAACAGTTATGCCTTCCCCATCGACCAGTTTCTTCAAAACATGGTCGATGCACTCTCCACCCTCGCCGGCAACATACAACCTCTGCCTCCGTCCGTCAATGCTCTCGACCCAAAAATCCAAAAGCCTCATGTCGACGAATCCCCTAAAAAGGTACTTGTACACTGACTTAGTTTTTTTCCTTTAATTGGTGTTATGCGAATATGACGGTTTTTAGCTGTTAGGATCGAAAGAGGGTCGCTGAACTGGCTTTGGAGAAACCTCCGAAAAAGCAATGGATGCCTTCGACCCCGCCTCCTCATGTATGAGCTATTCATCTTGTGAACAAGTTTTTTACTAAGACTTTTATATCACCTCTTCATATGTCTCCACATTCAGGTATTTGAAGAAGTGCATGTGGCGGAAGACGAAGACTCAAACGGCAGTTTTCACTCCCACATTTTCTCTGCATCAAAAGAACCTCTCAGAACTCCACCTACCCCTACACGGCGGAAGAAGGCTCCTTCCCAAAAGACTCCGACCAAGGTGGCTCCTAGGGCCTCCCCGACAATCCAAGAAGACGTCGAAGGGGTTCCTACCCCCCGGGATTCAGAAAAGACTCCCACTGCTTCACTTCATGTCGATCTCTAGGTATTTACACATACTCCTCCCATTTCGCATGGGTTTCTTCTTGCTATGTGATCTAACAATTGTATTTCTCAGGGACCAGTGGGCTCCCCGATTGAGGTCGAAGTTGAAGCCAAAGATTTGACCGAACATCCTCCCACTGATGTTGCCTTAAGCCCCTAACAACAAGCTGAGTTTCAGAACGATTCTCTAGTGACCTCTCAACCTCTTGCCTCTCCACCACCTCTTGATGCGAACATGGCTGAAGAAAATGCATCAGCCAGCATTCCGACCCCAAATGACATAATGCTAATCAAAAACAGGAATCTTGTAGAAGCCTTAAGAAAACTGCAACAAATTCGTCATTTGTCAACTGACACACCGCCTCCATCAACTATTGTCGGTGATTCCTCAGAGCTTCTTGCCGAGGTGGTATTTATCCTTCAGCAGCTGAAAGCGTCACTCTTCGACGATGGATTTTTAGGCGCTCTTGGAAAAGATGGCGAGATTGGTCGCGATGTTTCCAAATTTCTCGACTCTCTGCCCTTCGCGACCTTCCTGCCTCAATGGTGAAGTACTTTGTTGAGTTTAAGTACTTTGTAATGTCCTCTTGGGACAATTTCTAAAGAATCAATGAAACTTATGTTTGGATCTGGATTTCTTGTAACATAGGTTTATATTTCTTCAAGCATTTTCCATTTACTCTCAAGACCCTTTGATCCCCACCAAGTTCTTTAACTTCGTACGCATTGTTATTGTATGTTCGAGTTACTTGAAATGGTCCCTCCCACTTTGGTGACCATTTACCTAGGGTTCGATCTCAATGATCCATAGGCAAGATCACTTTCCAAACGTAATCATTATCAGCAAAGTTTTTTTCTCTTACCTTCCTATTGTATACCTTGGCCACACGTTCCTTTTGTCGGATCAGCATTTCGACCACGGCCAATCTTTCTTCGTCTAAATCAGCCAACTCGTTAAACATCATGTTCCAGTATTACTCTGACTGAAGGTCGTTCTGACGCTGGAATCTGACGGACTGTAAGCATATCTCCATCAGCAATATGGCATCGTGACCAAATGTTAGTCAAAAAGGCGTCGAGTTCGTCGCCTCTTTGGGGGACGTTCGACAGGTCCATAAAATTTGGTCCAAAGTCTTGTACCACTTCTTTAGTTTTTTAGAAACATGCTTCTTAATCAAACTTATTATTACTTTGTTGGCCGCTTCTACTTGGCCATTTTCTTGTGCATAGTAAGGTGTAGAGGAAACCAACCTGAAACCCGTCTGGCCAACAAATTCCGGCATCTTTTGTCCTATACATACTGACCCTTGATCCGTGGTAATGGTCTATAAGATACCAAACCTATACACGATATGTTCTGAATGAATTCAATCACCGCCTCTTGATCCACCTTCACCAGAGGGATAGCTTCGACCCATTTTATTTCTTCGACGAGATCGGTCGAATTTCTCCAATGATGTCTAACGCCCACCTCCTAAAAGGCCATCATTTAATGATAGCATACAACTCTCTTGCCGGCATATGTTAAATACCCGCTTTTCTTTGACATTCCTGGCATCCTTTAACAAAGTCGATGCAATCTTTCGACATGTTGGGCCAGTAAACCCCTTGTCGAAATAGTAACCATTTCATCTTATGGCCTGTCTGGTGGGCGCCACAGGTTCTATTGTGTACTTCGTATATGGCTAAGTACGCTTCGGTATCTCCCAGACATTTGAGTAGTAACCCTTTTGGTGTCTTCTTTAGCAGTTTGTTTCCTGACCATACATAGCTCAAAGCCCTGTATTTGGTTTTCATATCAGTACTTCCGACTGGATTCTCCAAATATTCGATAATTGGCTTTCTCCAATCTGTTGATGATAAACTGTTGATAGCAAAAACTCCATGTTCCCAGGCCTCTTCGACTCCAATAGTTTTCTGAAACTCTTCATCGAGCTCTCCATCACTATTGGCATTCTCGTCGAGGATGTCTTCTGTTGGGGGCGTAATTGACACCATTTTTTCCCGAACCTCGATCATATCTTGTAACTTCGACTTAGACATCTTATACCCTGAAGCGATTTGGGCCAGTTCGTTGGCCTTTTGGTTCTCCTTTCTGGGCACATGTCTTATGTCTGCGACTTTGAAATGCTCTAGTAACCACGTTGCAGTCACAAAATATCTCAGTTGACTCCCCTAGATGCACTTATATTCGCACGTGACTTGCTTTATTATCAACTCCGAGTCTCCTCTTACTTAAATTTGATTGGATCCCATCACTTTAAAAAGTTGGAGACCGACTATTAAGGCCTCGTATTTGGCTTTGTTGTTGGAACACTTTTCACTGATCCGGTACATAAAATTCGTCAGACCCATCTGAGGGGATAATATCAATACACCGACTCTCGATCCATCTTTATGACTCGATCCAACAAAATACAGACACCATGGTGTGGTGTCGACTATATTCAGGGATGATTCGACCATGGCATGATCCACTATAAAATCATCCATGATCTACTATGTAGAATAGGCTTAGACAACATATGTTTAACTATATCGTAATGAGATGAAACATAAACATCAACTGGTTTAATATATTGCTTTAATTTCATACAGGCGAAGTACAAACATAAACATAGTTTTTCTATGAGACCGTACCTAGTCTCATCATCTACCGACATTCTACTGAGGTAATATGTAGGCCTTTCAACACAATTATAATCCTCTTGGGCTAACATGCTCCCTATAGTAGTATTAGACGCAACAATATATAAACACATACTTTTATTTCTACTGGGAGGTAACAAAATAGAAGGATTGGAGGTACCTCTTGATTGCGTCGAAAGCCTCTTGTTGTTCAGGACCCCAGTGAAAATGACTTTCCTTCTTAATTTTAAGTAGCTGTAAAAATACCTTTGTTTTCCTACTTAGATTCGAAATGAATCTTCTTAAGAAGTTTATTTTTCCCAACAAAGACTGGAGTTGTTTCTTTGTGGATGGCTGTAGCACCTTAAATTTGCACCTCCTATTTGTATATACATTTCATTTCTAGGTCATTAACATTGCATTGTCATTGCTTAGTCCATTGCATCTCATCAGGCAAGACTGGTCAGGAGATTCAACTGTGCAAGGCAACAAGAGCATTCTCCATGAGATCAAAGCCCTAGGGTGATTCCCATGAGTTCACATGACCCAAGGATCATTTTGAAGTGGTTTGGCCAAGTGTTGAAGGCTCAGAACTCATCAGTCCATGATCAAATCATCTAAGGCCCACAAAAGTCAACAGAAGTCAACTGCACAGTCAATTGTGAATTTGAAGGTGGGAGGTGGTTAGAGAGGCTTCATTCATGTTCAAACAAGGCTCATTTGGCATTTCAAACATCAACATTGAAGAATTTGAAGTCAGGTCAAGACTTTCCAAAAATAGCAAGTGATCTGTAATTTGAACTTGCCAAAAATGGAAAGGTTTTGGACCAACTTCAACTCAAGATTACATCATCAAGAAAGCTTCAAATGAAATTTTGTCCAACATGAAAGTTGAAGATCTTTCTCTCCCATTTCCAAAAAGTCCAAGATCATGAATTTCTCATGTGTGGTTGAGGAGATATGGCCCAATCATGGCAAAGTGTGTTCAAAAGTTCAAATGAGCATAACTTTCAAACCAAAGCTCCAAAATGAGTGGTTCTTTTTGCATTTTGATCCTCATAACATGTATTTTCCAAGCATATCATTGCTTGACATGAAATCTCATTGCGTGATCATTGGTTAATTCATGAAATTTTTGGAAGGAAATTGCATAAAATCATTTTTGTGGAACATATGCATACCAAACCAATTCTAATATGTGCATGGACTCATTTTAAGGCATTTTGGGCTTTGAACATGCACTGTTCACGTGCATGGGGGTGCATGAAGTGGAAATATCATTTTTGCACATACACTTTCAAATTGGTTAATCATATTGGTATTAAGCTTAAACATGATTAAAACAGGATTAGTATGGAGTATATATACTTAATCATAACTGTTTTTAATCAGAAGTTACATTTCAGATCTAGAATCACAAAAATCTCAAAAAAATTCTCTCAAACTTTTTCCAAATTTCTTCAAGCATAAGCAATTTCTATTGATCCATTCATCATCCTGAGGCACTGTTGAGAGGATTTGGACGTGGAAGCAGAGGAAATCGTGGCATATTGAGCTATGTGCAAAGATTGAAGCATCCATGGCAGCTGAAGATTGAACTGGATTCGTGTGCATTGGAGCTTTTAATTCATCACCAATCACATCCACAAGCATCATAGAAGATTCCTGGACCTTCACAAGCATTGAAACGAGCCAATTCCAGTTCTGCTCATCAAGAAGGTGAGTTTTCGATCTCTTTTATTTTGCAAATGGTCGTGATATTCTTGTAGTTCATTGATTGGTGATAATGCTGATGAAAATTTGGAGTGATTTGGCGCAATATTCACAAAGATCCATGCATTTCAAGTGTCGTACCCCAAATTTTGCCCACCATTCACATGTTTTCTAGTGTCACTTTGTTTCAAATAAATGAAATGGTATAATTGGTAGAAGAACATATGTAAAGAGTCATAGGGGAGAGGTCTTAAGTTCGAATCTCACCATCCACACTTTTAGAATTTTCCTCCTTTTTTTTTTTTTTAACTTCAATTACAATCAAATTTTTATTTTTAAAATTTTATTTAATTTTAAATATATTTAAATAAAATTTGCTTTTTTTATTTGAATTTTCGAATATAATATATTTTTAATCGAAACAATCAAAAATTTATTTTTTATTTTAATATTTGAATTTAATATATTTTTAATCTAGAAAAATCAAAATTTTGCATTTTTTATTTTAACCAAGATAAAATTAAAAAAAATATTTTCTTGTAATTATTAATACCATAAATTTTTTATTATTTACCAAAATGATCAATTATTATTTCTTTATAAATTAAAACAATCCATAAAAAATAACCTTACTTAGAATATCATTATAAAAAAAAATTACATGGAAACTTACATTAAATTATGAAAAATTATTTAGAGTCACCTTTGATATGATTGTGATTTTTTTAGAAGTAAATTTTAAAATTAAAATATGTCCAGCTAAATTACAATTAAAATGGTTTTGTGCTTAATTTTAAAATGATTTTCCATTAAAACATTATAAAATAATATTTGTTTTATAAATTTTTATTTTAATACTAAGATGTCATCACAAAAAATTGCATACAACTATTAATACCATCATTTTTATATATAGATAAATATTTGTGTTAATAATAAAATTGAAAAAATTACAACAAAAAAATCATTTCTATTTTATTGAATCTTAGAGAATAAGTTAAAACTTTTAGGAAAACAATCAATGAGGAGTAGTTAAATATGATACTAAATCAAATCAAATATATTCTATTAATTATTTTAAAAACCTAATTTTTAAATATAAATAGAAGTCTTCTATACACACAAAAAAGTCAGGATAAAATTAAAAGAAAATCACCAAAATCTTTTTCTTGTTAATACTAATACATTGTTTTCAATTATTATTTCTTAATAAATAAAAGTCTATAAAAATGTTTTTATCTAATTTCTTTTACCTATTTTAATTAAATGAGTGATTTTATGAATATCATTAATCTCTTTATCTTTAGTATTGATTTTATAGATTTACTACTATCACTTTAATATCAATTATTAGATGTTATTATTTATGTGAAAATTAAAGTAGAATCATATTGATCAAATGAAGTTTTTTCTTTCCCGTGAGTGTAACAATATGCCAATAACTCCGTGAAACAACAAAATTTTCAAAAATCAAAAAATAAGAGATCTTGATACATTCATCTCTTGATTTTATTCCAAACAAAATCAGTGCATCTTTCTAAAAATAATATCCCAATATCATAACTCGGATTTCAAAAGTGTAAAATATATAACCAAACTCAATCAAATCCAAATGGAAGCAAATCAACAATAATAACATCAGTTTAAATAAAATCCCACAATTTCCATTTTTCCATTTTTATTTTCTCACATTCTTAAAGTTGTAATTATTCACAATTAATCTCTTATTAAAATTATATTCCTTTTGTTATTATTAGATTTTTAGATTTATTATATTATCATCAATATTAAATTATAAAACAAAAAAATAACAAAAAGTGCATTCGTTTTTTAATTTTCAGATTTATTAATTAATCATTTTAAAAAAAGAGTATTTTTCTTTAATTTTTATTCACTTTATATCCAAAAAATAATAAATAAATAAATAAAATAAAATAAAATGTCTCATTTTTACTTTAAAATTGTTCATATTAACTGTTTTATTTACTTCACCTTTAATTCTAAATATAAAAAATTAAAACAAGTTATTATTATCTCTTAAGGAAAGAATCTTTAAAATCTTTTATTTTAAAAATAAATCATTCGCATTATTGTTTTTCTATTTCTCTTGATCTTTATAATTATTCTTCTTAATTCCTAATTAAAGACATTGATTTTTTTTGTTGCTATAAATAAGACCAAATTCTAATAACATCGGGAAGGAAGAGGGAGATAAAAAAAATTCACTCACACGTATTCGGCCTAAAAAGTAGTTGTTCTTCACACGGAAGAATAACAACACCGAATCCTAAAGCCTCCATCATCTTCACCATCTTTTCAAAAAAAGGGTTAGTAAAGAAGAGTGATTACAAGAAGGTCAGGATCGAAAACGTGAAGAGCAAAGAGAAATAAAAAGGGAGAATTTTAAATTTTCACCGGGGACAATCTCCTCCCGTAGGTTGGTTTCTTCTTACTCCATTATTCCTTATTTATTCGATTTACTTTTTGGGTGTTGTGGATTCATTATGTCTTTTCTTGGTGTCTTGATCTATTAATTTATTTATTTTTAAATTTTTACTTAGTTCTCAATTGGTTTATTTTGTTTTAGTAATAGTTTTATTATCACTATACATACAAAAAAAATCTTTCACAAAGAAAAAGGCATAAACTATTTCCAATAAAATTAAACCATTTAACTATTTCAACTTAAAAATTATATTCTATTTCGAATTAAATTAATTCAATCAAATTAATAATTAGGGTTTTAATTAATAATTTTGTATTTATTTTTTATCTAATCATTTAAATAATAAATAATATATAATTAATTAAAGGATAATTAATTAAGAAATTAAAATTAATTCATGAAACAACCATGGGGTAATTCAGGGGTAATTATGGGATAAAATTTAAGGATAAATTCTAGAAATTTAAGGGATATAAATTAGGGATAAAATTGGGATAAGGGATATATGTTATTACATTTTATTTAACTTTCTTAATTAAATTAAATTATATTTTCAAATCAAATGGGACAAGGACATGGGATAAATATATGGGATAAAAGTCTAGGATTTGTAAGGGATAAAATTAGGGATAAATCATGGGATAATATGGGATAAAATTCTATGACAAATTCTAAGGGTTTTAACAATTTCGCGGGATAAAAATAAGGGATAAAGTCTAGGATTTTCAAGGAATAAAATAAGGGATAAAAATATGGGATAAAAATCTAGGATTTGTAAGGGATAAAATTAGGGATAAATCATGGGATAATATGGGATAAAATTCTATGACAAATTCTAAGGGTTTTAAAGAGATAAAAACTGGGGTACGGAATGTATTATCTAAGGGATACATTATTATTTATTTTCTTAAATAAGCTAAATGTTATATTTTTGAATTTAATAATTTGGACAAAATTGATCTCAACACACTTCAAACTATAAGTCCTCTACCCTGAGGTATTGAAGCATTTTAAAAATCAATCATTTCTCCGCCTCCGATGCGTGAGAGTTTTTAAGGGATAAAAATAACAAATCTACCAACATTTTCTAAGAAGAACTACGGTACTCTGATCCTTCGACTAATGCGAAGGTACGTAGGCATAGAGTTGTAAACTCTAGCGAGTACAGTTATAAAAAAAAACTTTTTTTGGGTCTCCCCATTAATTCTAATGAAATGCTTTGGTGAATATAATAAATAATTAACCGGTAAATAATTGATAATTAATCGATAATCAAACAAACATTCTAAGCACACACAAACCCTAGAATTAGAGGAGGATCCCATTGAGTACAATGGAGGTAATGGGTGCCTAACACCTTCCCCTTACTTAACTGACTCCCGAACCTAGTCTCTTATTCTTAACTATTAGGTTTTATCATTATTTCCCTGTTCCTTAGGAACGAATAAAGGATGATGGCGACTCTGTCATTTTTCCAGCCACGACAGCTGGCGACTCTGCTGGGGAGTTCTTATACTTTCCCTAAGGAGAGTCAATCCTAACCTTGGGTTTTAGGGTTGTGCTTGTTTCTATGTGTATTTGCTTTCCTTTATTTATGTTTATTTATTTAATTATTCACTTTATTCTTTATTATATTATTATGCCTGTCATATCATATTGATTGGGATTTTCAAAGGTGTGAAGCCAAAACCCAGGCTTGAGAAAAAATATAAGCTTAAGTAAGGGGTCGTCCTGTCTCGGCCACCGGGGTTTTCATCCTGTGGGGTCTTTGATGACGATTCCGCTCAGAATAGATCAATTCAAAAGGGTTGTCATGAGAAGGCCAGCAGTTCTTCGTGATAAAACTTTGAATTCGATCCATGACTCTGGGGACCTCTTCTAGAACCCTCTTAACTTAGGGTAACCTTATGTTATCAACCTGCAAAGGTCGTTACTAAGTTCCCTCCTAGACGAGACTTATCCCGAAGGATTATCGTAGGAAGGCTTGCTCCTTCTCATGGTAAAACAAGGGTATAATCCATGACTTTAGGGATATCATCCTACAAAAAATTTATATCCTACAAGTGAGGGGATTGGGTAGTCTAAGCCTAGATCTGACATATCATAAGGAATCTACCCTTAACTAGGTCATGCTTGCATATTATCTTACATATCTCAAAATCGTTTGGGTTTACCATGGCAATTATTACCACTATCAATAAGGAACCTTTTTAAACAAGGTGTCCTTATATTCGACATTATTCTTAAATCCATAGGTGGGTTCTATATCCATCACAATCTCTAAACCCGTGTGGGTTCTCCTATCTGTCACTGTCCTAATGGGATAGTTGCATTGCATCTTAAAAAAAAACTTTTAGCATACCTTCAAATTAAAAAATTAAAAAATATTTTTGCATACCCACGCATTTTCGTGCATTTGCATACATACATATACATTTGCATATCCTTTCCACTTTCTCCCCTATCCAGCTAGCAAGTCTCCCGATGCTCGCAAATGAACTTGCCACATGTCTCAAGAAGAGAAAGTACCATTTAAGAGAGAAGGTAACCCTTTTCCTTGCAAGCCACTGGCCTATCCAATGCTTTAAATACAACGAACCTGGAGGATGTCACCGTAACAAGGTCTGCAACAATATCTTCTTCGGCTGCAACCCTATGCGCCCCATTAATCACAACAAAGGAAACTTGGAAGGAAATTGGATCCTATACTAACGTCTCATGACTTAATTAGAGGTGCCCTAGTAGGACTACAACCGAATGATCTCTCTCCTCGTCTATACCCTAAAGGTCATTGCGAGAATGCCAGATGTGAGCACAAAGTGCAAGACCTACAATTGACTTTCAAAGAAGGAGTCCCATTGGTGAACGATCACCCTTACTTTAACAAAGTGCAAGAACATTAAAAAGCATCCCCTAAAGACAGTGGATCAACAATGAA
This sequence comes from Lathyrus oleraceus, assembly GCF_024323335.1. Taxonomy (NCBI): domain Eukaryota; kingdom Viridiplantae; phylum Streptophyta; class Magnoliopsida; order Fabales; family Fabaceae; genus Lathyrus; species Lathyrus oleraceus. The sequence continues at coordinate 428,554,014 of NC_066585.1, read as the reverse complement.
GCTCATCCCTGGGATCAAAAGACTCTATCAGTTCCAGTTGTAATTTCTTTTTTGCTAAGTGGTTTTTGTATTAAAAGTTGTACTCTTTGGGAAATAATTTTAGTAAAATGAGCATGCATGTTTTTGAAATCAATCCATTCGTTTACACTCTCTTTCTTATGCCATCATGAAAATAAAAATCAATCGAACCTTTTATTTTCACTTCTCACCTATTAACAAACTTATGAGGAGAATGAAATAAAATAACTAAATTTTGCTGACTATGCTTTTAATAGTAAGACCTGGCTGACGATGTAAGGCATTGTTTCACTTCCCAAACACTGGAGAAATAAGGAGATAATCCGTAGTCAACCCCCTCGAGCCAGAAGTTGGTGTTTCTTTTTCTGTTCATAAAAACCCTTAATATTAACCAGGGTCAGGGTAGTTTCAATTAAGTCAATGATGCATTCTAGTCTCAAGAGAACTATTCCATAATCACATCAGTAAGAGGTTCAAGCAACATCTTCCTTACACCATTCAACATCGAGGAAGCAATAAGGACAAAGCTAGCAATAACTAACAATGGCAGTCACAACCTTCAAAATCAAAAGTAAATATCACGAGAGTTGTTTCAAAAAAGAAGCCCTCTAAGTCAAAAAGAAAACCTAAAAATTTGACTTAGGCAAAAGTTAGGGCATCCCGATAGACCATAATTCAAAAGAATTGGTCCATTCAAAAATAGGGATTAAAAAGCAAAAAATAAAAAAACGGAAACAAGCTTGTAGGTGAAAGTAAGTGACTGCCACCTCAAAAATCTCATCAGTACTTGAATCATTACATTTACTTCCATCATTATCTATCAAAATTCTCTTGCAGACTAAATGCATTTGTTGAATTAATTGGATTTAGGAATGAAGATCATCAAGGAGAAGGGGTGGGATAAAATTAAAATTTGAGCCTTATATCTTTTGTTTCATAAACCGTGAACCAGGCCACGTTATAACATTTAAAAGTCCTAATTGAAGCTAGGTTCACTATGAAAGCATACTCAGCAAAATCGTTAAACTAACTCCAAATGTTTGTTAAATCATTGATAACCATCTTGTTTTATCACATTTTCACATCTTCATTTGTGCCAACCTCGTGGCCAGATATCATCTGTATACACCATATCCATTTTCCATAACAATTTTCAATTTTAAAAACTCGCATGAGCATGATGTTAGAATTACTTTTCAAAGAGAACATTTTTCTCACAAATCAATACTTAGCATCAAGGAAATTTCAGCAATAGTCTGATCAAAGGCGAACAGTTTCAAGACACTAGAGGCAAGTCACCTAAGGATCCTTCCAGTTAGAGGGAAAATCCTTATAATCATAGGGGCACATCATTTGAAGATCCTATTGATTAGAGGAGAAACCTTTCAATATTGGATACACCTATGTCAAATAACATCCATGACCCTCATGATCATGGACATACCTTTCAAGACTCTCATACTGAGGCATACCAACTCAAGGGCATAGTGAGGTCGATCACTCCAAAAAGTCATCTAATTCGGGGCATATTTTTCAAAGATTCAAATACTGGGGCAATTCATACAAAGGTCACATCGCAGCATTGTAGGATCCAAGTTCCTTCTCATAATACTCCTCTAGACCCTAATAATCAGAGACATACTTTTCAGTATTCATATACCGGGGCAATCCACATCAAAGTCATACTACATCATGATAGGATCCAAGTTCCTTTTCAGGAAATACCCTCCAAGCCTTTATCAATCTGGGACAGACCGCCGTAAGGCTTGATCAAAAGAGACCACTTCAAAAAAACAATTTATTTGGGGCAATATCATTCCGAAGGTCGATTAGTCAAGGACGGATCTCTTCAAGGCTAATATTACGGCATGACGTCTCAAGTGCATGGTATGGCTAAGTCACTTCAAATTCATATTGACATGAATTTCTTCAAAGACCTAACAGACAAGGGCAACTATGGGATACTGCAGGGACAATCCCTCTCAATACTTTCAAGATGCATGTACAAGATCTATCATAGATCAACAATCGTCAAGTTTCAAACGGGTATCGGGAAGCCATGCTAGCGTAACATCCTACCACCTTTTGACAAAATAACTTGGTTACACAAACAACCTCTCTAATCCCTAACAATCCACGACCCATCACAGGGGAACTTGTGGAAACATTCAAATCATTGTCATGCATTAATTATGTCGCTACGCTCTAACGTCAAACCATTCATACCATCTCATTCATATAGCACATTCCCATATCATGAATCTAACATCTACGCAGGCCCAATCTTACTTGGCACCACACAAAAGCCTAATCTTACTTGGCACCTATATCCTAAAAGCCCAACCTCATTTGGAATTCACCCTAAAAGCCCAACTTTGATTGGCATCTCACAAAAGCCCAACCTTGCTTGGCACTCAATACCTACAAATGGCCCAATCTTCAGCGGTGCAGCCCGAGACTAATACATCATGTGCATCAATCATTTCATTAATACATCATATCACGCGTAGCATATCCATTAATGTGGATCATTATACCATACAAACATTAAACATGCATAAATGACATAGCATAACATGTATACATAACATAGATACATAACACAGGTTGAGACTTAGGACTCGTCGTGAGAGTCTGGATCAATCCCCAACTAAATCGATGATAAATTTCTATCCAAGCTCTCCCGAGCTCTTTTTTCATTGTACACTCAGTGGGTTAGTCTTAAGGACAATTCCCCCGCAAGTATCCTTGGAACTCATTCTCCAAGCTGAAAATACTTAGCAACATTGTCCCCAGTATGCCCTAATGGTATACAATTCCTTTACCAGATCCTTGCAGGGATTTCTTAGGGCTTTCTCCAACACCTGCGCTCCTTAGGGAACCTCGTCTGGAAGCATATTCCCTAGTAGACAGTCATCTTACGTGACACCAGTCTTCCCCATTAGGGACATCGAGTTCTTTTATCAATCTCCTTTTATCCACGTCTTCTCAGAGAAATCCTCAATAAGAGTTCTATTACCATTGTCATTTTGGTTCTTACACCACTATTCACTTTGGTTCTTACACCACTATTCACTTTGGTTCTTACACTATTTCCACTCAGTCACTTCGGATCTTACACCGTTGTCACGTACTCACTTTGGTTTTTACGTCGTTTTCATCCAGTCATTTTGGTTTTTACACTGTTTATCAATTCATTTGCACGGTTTCTTATACCGTTTGTCATTTCAGTTTACGGTTCTCCTACCGTTGTTACTCCTTTTATTTCTTATACCACTATCACTACTCTCGGGGTTTTACAACAATGATAACTTATTTAGCATTGGTTCTTATATCGAGGACGATTGAATTCTCAATCCCCAGCTATACAAGTATAACTCCAAGCAAGAATGCTTATTGGGCTTCCCCAATAAGTAACCATCTCCATAGAGCCTTTTTAATAAAGGACTTTCCCAAATAACTCACTCACCGTGAGTCGTCAAAGAAATCTATCTAGTAATCGATCATCCTGAATAATCGTTATCAACTATTGAGCGGGTATTCACCTCTTACCTCTCAAGCTTATTAACATATCCCACACAAAGGATATGTTCCATCAAATGCACCAGGGTTTTATCAAAGGGTTACACCAGAGTTTTTCAAGGGGTTCCACCAAGGGTTTCATCAAAGAGTTTTTACCAGGAGTTCCATTAGGGGTTTCATCAAAAGTATAAAGGATTTTCATCAAGGGGTTCTATCAAGGGATTTTACCAAGGAATTTTATCAAAGGGGTTTAATCAAGGGGTTTTCATCAGAGCATTATCCACCGAGAGTTCATTAGGGTTTTACCAAGAAGTTTCAACAAAATATTACTATCAAGGGGTTTCATCATGGATTTATCAAAGGGTTTCATCGGAATTTTCTATCAAAGGGTTCCACTAGAATTTTATCAAGGGATTTTATCAAAAGGGTTTTGTCAAGGGATTTTATCAAAAGGGGTTTATCAGGAATGTCATCGAAAGATTCCATAAAGGGGTTCTTCCAGAATTTTACCAAGGGGTTTCATCTAGAGTGATTGGGGTATCAGTAGAGTACTACCCGATTCTCATAAAATGATCAGATGATCATAGGAATCGTATGCAAGTTTCATCCAGAAGGGTTAAATTTGATCAAAAAGGGTTTCATCAAGAGGTTTCGTCGAAGGTTCCATTAAGGGTTTCATTAGGGATTTCATCATATTTTTATCAGAGGGGTTTCACCAGGGTTTTATCAAAGAGTTCCGCCAGGGTTTCACCGTGGGTTTCACTAAGGATTTCATCAGGGGTTTCATCAAAGGATTGTATCAAGGGATTCTATTAGGAGTTTCATCAAGGGGTTCCATTAAGGGGTTTTACCAGATTTCTATCAAGGGGTTTCATCAAGAGATTTCACCAAAAGGATTTTATAAAGGGTTTCATCTAGGGATTCCATCTGAAGTTTCATCAAAGGGGTTATATCAAAGGGTTTTCATCAAAATATTATCCACAGGGTTTCACCAAGAAGGTTCAACAAAGGTTATTATCAAGGGGTTCTATCAGACTATTATTAAAGGGGTTTCACCATATTCTCATCAAGGGGTTCTACCAAAATTTTATCAAAGTGGATTTCATCTAGAGTAATCAAGGTATCACTAAAGTCCAACCCGATTCCAACAACATGATTCGATGATCATAGGAATCGTGTGCAAGTTTCACACAGAGAGGTTGAAACTGATCAAAAGGGGTTAATCCAAGGGTTTCATCAGGGATTTGTCAAAGGATTTCATTAGGATCTCATCATCATGAGTCCCATCAGAAGTTGTATCAAAGGTTTCACTAGGAATTTTGCCAGGGATTTTGTTAGAAGTTCTATCAGGGGTTCTACCAAGGTTTTATCAAACAACGATCGGAGGATCGTCAGAGTCCTACGTAATATTAGTAACATGATCGGATGATCGTAGGAATTGTATGCAAATTTCACCCGGATGGGCTAAAACTAATCGCCAGGGTATTATTGGGGTTCCATCAAAGGTTGGCCTGGATGCCAATAGAACATCAAGGATTGTTCAATTCTTGAACATTCCCAGAATCCACTTACTACGTGGTCAAAATTAGGGTTCCTCTTTATATTTAACCATCTTCTCCCAGAGAAGATGAAGCCTCCACGTCATCATCATCTCAGTTTGAAGCTGATTAAATAGGGGCAGCTGTCGTACCCCAAATTTTGCCCACCATTTACATGTTTTCTAGTGCCACTTTGTTTCAAATAAATGAAATGGTATAATTGGTAGAAGAGCATATGTAAAGAGTCACAGGGGAGAGGTCTTAAGTTCGAATCTCACCATCCACACTTTTAGAATTTTCCTCCTTTTTTTTGTGTTTTAACTTCAATTACGATCAAATTTTTATTTTTAAAATTTTATTTAATTTTAAATATATTTAAATAAAATTTGCTTTTTTTATTTTAATTTTCGAATATAATATATTTTTAATCAAAACAATCAAAAATTTATTTTTTATTTTAATATTTGAATTTAATATATTTTTAATCTAGAAAAATCAAAATTTTGCATTTTTTATTTTAACCAAGATAAAATTAAAAAAAATATTTTCTTGTAATTATTAATACCATAAATTTTTTATTATTTACCAAAATGATCAATTATTATTTCTTTATAAATTAAAACAATCCATAAAAAATAACCTTACTTAGAATATCATTATAAAAAAAAATTACATGGAAACTTACATTAAATTATGAAAAATTATTTAGAGTCACCTTTGATATGATTGTGATTTTTTTAGAAGTAAATTTTAAAATTAAAATATGTCCAGCTAAATTACAATTAAAATGGTTTTGTGCTTAATTTTAAAATGATTTTCCATTAAAACATTATAAAATAATATTTGTTTTATAAATTTTTATTTTAATACTAAGATGTCATCACAAAAAATTACATACAACTATTAATACCATCATTTTTATATATAGATAAATATTTGTGTTAATAATAAAATTGAAAAAATTACAACAAAAAAATCATTTCTATTTTATTGAATCTTAGAGAATAAGTTAAAACTTTTAGGAAAACAATCAATGAGGAGTAGTTAAATATGATACTAAATCAAATCAAATATATTCAATTAATTATTTTAAAAACCTAATTTTTAAATATAAATAGAAGTCTTCTATACACACAAAAAAGTCAGGATAAAATTAAAAGAAAATCACCAAAATCTTTTTCTTGTTAATACTAATACATTGTTTTCAATTATTATTTCTTAATAAATAAAAGTCTATAAAAATGTTTTTATCTAATTTATTTTACCTATTTTAATTAAATGAGTGATTTTATGAATATCATTAATCTCTTTATGTTTAGTATTGATTTTATAGATTTACTACTATCACTTTAATATCAATTATTAGATGTTATTATTTATGTGAAAATTAAAGTAGAATCAAATTGATCAAAGGAAGTTTTTTCTTTCCCGTGAGTGTAACAATATGCCAATAACTCCGTGAAACAACAAAATTTTCAAAAATTAAAAAATAAGAGATCTTGATACATTCATCTCTTGATTTTATTCCAAACAAAATCAGTGCATCTTTCTAAAAAGAATATCCCAATATCATAACTCGGATTTCAAAAGTGTAAAATATATAACCAAACTCAATCAAATCCAAATGGAAGCAAATCAACAATAATAACATCAGTTTAAATAAAATCCCACATTTTCCATTTTTCCATTTTTATTTTCTCACATTCTTAAAGTTGTAATTATTCACTATTATTAAAAGAGATTAATTACTATACACTGTCAGTGTAAAAAGTTTTCCACCGTCGATTCATCACCATCACCCGTTTGTATTACTTTATAGATTTTTAAAATAAAAGTCAAACTTCTTTTAATATCCAACGTCTATAATTAAGTGATGGTGTAAAATCCTTTTACACTGACAGTGTATTTCAATTAATCTCTTATTAAAATTATATTCCTTTTGTTATTATTAGATTTTTAGATTTATTATATTATCATCAATATTAAATTATAAAACAAAAAAATAACAAAAAGTGCATTCGTTTTTTAATTTTCAGATTTATTAATTAATCATTTTAAAAAAAGAGTATTTTTCTTTAATTTTTATTCACTTTATATCCAAAAAATAATAAATAAATAAATAAAATAAAATAAAATGTCTCATTTTTACTTTAAAATTGTTCATATTAACTGTTTTATTTACTTCACCTTTAATTCTAAATATAAAAAATTAAAACAAGTTATTATTATCTCTTAAGGAAAGAATCTTTAAAATCTTTTATTTTAAAAATAAATCATTCGCATTATTGTTTTTCTATTTCTCTTGATCTTTATAATTATTCTTCTTAATTCCTAATTAAAGACATTGATTTTTTTTGTTGCTATAAATAAGACCAAATTCTAATAACATCGGGAAGGAAGAGGGAGATAAAAAAAATTCACTCACACGTATTCGGCCTAAAAAGTAGTTGTTCTTCACACGGAAGAATAACAACACCGAATCCTAAAGTCTCCATCATCTTCACCATCTTTTCAAAAAAAGGGTTAGTAAAGAAGAGTGATTACAAGAAGGTCAGGATCGAAAACATGAAGAGCAAAGAGAAATAAAAAGGGAGAATTTTAAATTTTCACCGGTGACAATCTCCTCCCCGTAGGTTGGTTTCTTCTTACTCCATTATTCCTTATTTATTCGATTTACTTTTTGGGTGTTGCGGATTCATTATGTCTTTTCTTGGTGTCTTGATCTATTAATTTATTTATTTTTAAATTTTTACTTAGTTCTCAATTGGTTTATTTTGTTTTAGTAATAGTTTTATTATCATTATACATACAAAAAAAAATCTTTCACAAAGAAAAAGGCATAAACTATTTCCAATAAAATTAAACCATTTAACTATTTCAACTTAAAAATTATATTCTATTTCGAATTAAATTAATTCAATCAAATTAATAATTAGGGTTTTAATTAATAATTTAGTATTTATTTTTTATCTAATCATTTAAATAATAAATAATATATAATTAATTAAAGGATAATTAATTAAGAAATTAAAATTATTTCATGAAACAACCATGGGGTAATTCAGGGGTAATTATAGGATAAAATTTAAGGATAAATTCTAGAAATTTAAGAGATACAAATTAGGGATAAAATTGGGATAAGGGATATATGTTATTACATTTTATTTAACTTTCTTAATTAAATTAAATTATATTTTCAAATCAAATGGGACAAGGACATGGGATAAATATATGGGATAAAAGTCTAGGATTTGTAAGGGATAAAATTAGGGATAAATCATGGGATAATATGGGATAAAATTCTATGACAAATTCTAAGGGTTTTAACAATTTCGCGGGATAAAAATAAGGGATAAAAATAAGGGATAAAAATAAGGGATAAAGTCTAGGATTTTCAAGGAATAAAATAAGGGATAAAAATATGGGATAAAAATCTAGGATTTGTAAGGGATAAAATTAGGGATAAATCATGGGATAATATGGGATAAAATTCTATGACAAATTCTAAGGGTTTGAAAGAGATAAAAACTGGGGTACGGAATGTATTATCTAAGGGATACATTATTATTTATTTTCTTAAATAAGCTAAATGTTATATTTTTGAATTTAATAATTTGGACAAAATTGATCTCAACACACTTCAAACTATAAGTCCTCTACCCTGAGGTATTGAAGCATTTTAAAAATCAATCATTTCTCCGCCCCCGATGCGTGAGAGTTTTCAAGGGATAAAAATAACAAATCTACCAACATTTTCTAAGAAGAACTACGGTACTCTGATCCTTCGACTAATGCGAAGGTACGTAGGCATAGAGTTGTAAACTCTAGCGAGTACAGTTATAAAAAAAAACTTTTTTTGGGTCTCCCCATTAATTCTAATGAAATGCTTTGGTGAATATAATAAATAATTAACCGGTAAATAATTGATAATTAATCGATAATCAAACAAACATTCTAAGCACACACAAACCCTAGAATTAGAGGAGGATCCCATTGAGTACAATGGAGGTAATGGGTGTCTAACACCTTCCCCTTACTTAACTGACTCCCGAACCTAGTCTCTTATTCTTAACTATTAGGTTTTATCATTATTTCCCTGTTCCTTAGGAACGAATAAAGGATGGTGGCGACTCTGTCATTTTTCCAGCCACGACATCAAGTTTTGATGTTGATTTTTGATAACTTCGATTTGGCTTGATTGTGTTGTTTTTGCACGAATCCTTGCTCGATCCTTGTTGTATGTGGAAGGACGGTTTGATTGGTTTAAGTTTCATTCATTTCTGGACACTTTTGTAAGAATCTGGAAAATCCAGATGAAGATCTTCATGATCTTCATGAGCTTCATACGTTTCCAGGTTTCGCTAGGGTTTGGCTGCAGATTTGCTACGAATTTGCATGAGTAATTCAAATTAGCTACGAATATTGCTTAGGCCACGGTTTTCCATGATCCAGCAACGGATTCCTGTTGCGCTTAGGGTTTTAAGGCAAAACGAAGTCGTTTTGTTGAGCGCGGAAATTTTGAAAGTGCGCATGGTTCGAGTCTGAGCGAAGACGTTTTTTAAATTGCAATGCATTTTCTTCCTTTCCCTCCACATTTCATACCTTGGCTCCATTTCATTTTTTCAAATTTTTCCTAAACTTCCAAAAATCATATAAAATTGAAAATTAATCCAATTAACCTCCAATTTTTTGCATCATGATCCTCATTCTGTCTCCTTTTTTATGATCATGAAATTGAAAATTGTGCTTGGCTGGAAAAATGATTTGTCCTAGGGTGATTGCACATGTATGTATGTTTGACCTTGCCTTGTTCCATTCATCATAAAATGCTAAAAAATGATCCAATGCTTCTGAAATTTTGTGTGTGATTTCTAGACATGTTGTGTGATGTTTTGGCTTTGGTTTGAGATTTTTATCATGATTCATCTCTATTTTATGCTTATGCTAACTTGGTGTGACAATTTGTGTCACACATGTGCTTGTCTTGATTGATCAAAGTGATTGCCATGCCTAATGATGTCCAATGCCTCTGATTTTTTGTATGATGACCATGTTATATGTCTTGTGTACTCATGATTTTTGCCAAGATTATTTGAGTCATTTTTGATTTGATGTGCATTTGTTTCTTCTGATGTCTCAATGTGATTACCATTTGCATGCCTTGCCATGTTTTGTTCATGAAATGAATATGATTAATGATTTTGATGTGGGACTTTTTGAGATTTGTTCCTGATTAAGTGAAGATGATTCATGTTAAATTTCAAGTTTTGTTTTGAATGTTTGACCCTCTTTTGACCCTAGGCTTTGACCTAGTGGTTTGGACTCACTGTTTGGATTATGGATTTCAGGTTCAGATGCACATTGCCATGATTGGAGTGGCTCATTCATTTGAGTTTGATTAATTGGTTGATGATTGGCTAACATTGTGTTATTTTGTAGGTTGATACCAATTTATTTGTGTTGTGCCTTATGGCTTGCACATTGGTGCCTGATGCATTGCCTATCTGTTTATTATTGCTTGATGACTGTTGTTGGTTTGTCTGTACAGTTGAACTGATTGGTTTAGATTTTTCACAGGTACTTAAGTTGCTTTGAGTTCTTTTGAACTTGCTTTTGCTTTGCTTGGTTGCTTAACCACTGAGGTATAATTCTTCTGACTTCATGTAGTCTGGAAGACCTGTCCTGTTATGTGGGCAGGCACCTGTCTGAAGTCCTCCTTAAGAGGCAATGCTTGTGAATGTTTACTTTTGTGCCAAGCAGGTAAAGACCTCTTAGGAGGCAATTGGCAGATAAAAGAGATGTGTAATCCATCTCCTGCTACTCAGTGTGTCATTCACTTTGCTCACACACCTTGTGTTGATGCATTGTGGATAATAACCCAAGATCATGTTGTGTCAGTCACTTGTGGAGAAGAGTTCCTACATTCTGAACTCCCACACATTCTATTTTGAGTCAAGCTCTCCCAGGCCAGGGATAAGAGCTGTGAGGTCTTACCCTCACTTCCCATTTCATCTGCTTCACCCTAACTCTAAATGTTAGGGTTAAGAGCTAACCACACCCCATTCCAGTTGGCTTGCTTTTGCAGCCTAGCCTTGTATGAGCCACAACTGTTTGCATATAGTGTGTGTGCTTGTTTATTGTGCATGTGTTTGTTTGTGCTGCTTAGGATAGCTTGCTCCCTGTGCAAGTTAGGGTAGAAACATCAACCTAGGACCATTGTGAATTACATGATAACTATTAGGCTCGAGTCAGGCTCCCTTCTAGTTTGTCATTTCCCAGTCTCTGGCTAGGTTAGAAGTTCTTTCCCTGCGTAGGGGAACTACGTCGCCCTGATCCTCATACCAGATGAGGTACGTAGGTAGGAGATGAGTTGATCTCTCCGGGCGCTCTTTTTCTTTTTCAACCCCTTTGTGTGTGTTGGAGTCTGACATAAGTCCAGCGATTGGCAGTTGGTTTCCTGTGTCTTGTTTGCTTGTGGGAGTCTGACATAAGTCCAGCGATTGGCAGTCGGTTTCCTGTGTGTGTGTTTGTTGGTTCGGAGTCTGATGTAAGTCCAGCGATTGGCATTCGGTTTCCATGTTTGCCTGTTTGTGTGGAGTCTGACGTAAGTCCAACGATTGGCAGTCAATTTCCTGTTTGTGTTTTGTTTGGCGTGCGTTAGCCGAGCTACGAGTGCTCTGATTCTTCTCCGGTCAGAGAAGATACGTATGCATAGGATGTGACATCCTAGCGAGCACGTTTCCCCTGTCCCGGACTACGTCGACTCTGATGTTTGTGCTTGACAGGCTACGTAGGCCCAGGATGCGATATCCTGCCGAGTTAGTTTCTTTTGTCTTTCTGTGTTTCCTTCCAGCCTTGTGTGGTGTTTGAGCAGTTTTTAGCAACCTTATCCTTTCTTTTGTGCGTGGATCCCGTCGAGTACGACGGATGCGTAGGGGTGCTAATACCTTCCCTTCACATAACCAACTCCCGATCCCATCTCTCTCTGGTCGCGAGACCATGTCTTTTCCAGGTTTACTTCGAGCGTTTCCTTTCCCTCTTTTGGGATAAATAACGCACGGTGGCGGCTCTGTTGTTTCGTTTTCCCGCCGGTTTTTCGCGTAATGCGACAATGGGCTTCTGAGGTCTAAGATCGCCTTTGTCTTATTTTAATTGATCTTTATACCTCATTTGTGTACCACAAATTCCAGGAAGTCGCATGCGTGCACCCTAAAAGCACACTTCAATGGATTCATTTTCAATACATATTTCCTAATTCTACCAAACGAGCGTCGAAGGTGATCCAGGTCCCCTTCTTGAGATGACAATTTCACCACGATTTCGTCGATATATACCTACATGAACTTCTCAACGAAGTCATGAAAGATGGAATTCATGGTCCTTTGGTAAGTTGCTCCTGAGTTTTTTAAACCAAAGGCATGACGACCCACTCGTATGTCCCCAGTGCCCCAGGGCATCGAAACGCTATTTTGGGGACATCTTCTTCAACAATGAGAATCTAATTGTAGCTGGAGTGTCCATCAAGTAGGCTCATATACTCAAAACCTACGGCCGAATCAACCAACATTTCCGCCACGGACATCGAATACTAGTCCTTTTGCATGGCGTTGTTTAGATCTCTGGAATCTATACAAATCCTAATAATTTTATTTTTCTTGATGACAGACAATATGTTGGCCAGCCATTCGATGTACCTTGTCGTTCTTACGAAACAAATTTTTAGGAGTTTTTAGACTTCTTGCTTGATCTTTGAAGTAACGTTTGGAGCAAATCATCGAGGGTGTTGCTTCACCGGCTTTTTCCCCAGTTGAATAGGTAGTCGATGCTCTATGACGCTTCGATTTAAACCTGGCATTTCATCATAATCCCAAGCAAAGAAATCTTTGTATTCGGTCAATACCTCGACCAATTTCGCCTTCATTTCTGACCCCACCTTAGTACTTATCTAGGTTGGTCTTTTATTTCTACTGGGAGGTAACAAAATAGAAGGATTGGAGGTACCTCTTCGAGGAATATTGTGCTTGCATCTTCTGGGACTCATTTTGTGGGTTCTTCTCGAACCCCAAATGCTCATTGTCATAGATACAATCAAGCCACCGACTTTCTAAAGCTGTTGTCTGGTCTAGTCGACTATCTTCTAGACCTTCGGCCTCACAGGCCAAATTCTGAAGTCTCTCCCTTTCCAGAATTAACTTCCTCTTATTTTCAGCCAAATAGGCTGAAATTTGAGTCAGGCTTTCTGACTCATCAGTCATCCTCCTCGGCTACTGGCCACCCCGTAGGTGGAATTCCTGTCTCTGATCCTGTGTCTTCCTTGTTATCCCAAATGAAACCATGATCAGGGTCCAAGTTCAGAACTCGACCAGTATTGACGGAAGTGTAAGATCCCGATTCGTCATCACATGGCGCTATGTTCGCCAAGTGTTGGTCGAACGACATCTTGGAACCCCTATCATTGACCCGGTAATAACTTTGGTCGGCCTCAATATTCTCTATGATGCCATCCTTTTGTCAGATTATAAGCCTTTGGTGGACCGTTGAGGGAACAACCCCTATCCCGTGGATCCATTCTCGACCTAGGAGTAAGTTGAAATTGGCCTTTGAGTATATTACCATGAATAGTGTTGAACGTGTTGTCGTTCCCACCACGAGGTTGACTTGAACAACCCCCATTATATTGCTGGTTTTCCCTTCATAATTTGAAAGGACCATGTTGTGTTGTCGGAGATCTCCATCAACCTTTCCCATTTTCTTGAACAGGGTATAGGGCATTAGATTGACTGCAGCACCCCCGTCGACAAACACCTTATTTACCGCCATTCCATCAAGCTTAGCTTTGATGAACAGTGGTTTTAGATGGTACATCATCCCAGAACTGGGCCTTTGAAACATAGCTTTCTGCTCTTCCACCATGTTGTTTTTCATGAAGTAGTAGCATAAAGGTTTTCCGCCATCTGTTTTGTCTGGTATAAAGTCTCCCTTTGTCTCAGAAACTTCAGATACCATGTCGTATTCAGCTGGTAGCACCGATAGGAAGCCACAGTTTACGATGAAATCATCTCCTTAGATATCATCATTGTTTTCGTCGTACATGTCCTCGTCGAATTCCTCATCAGATTGAGAGGAATATTCAAGCTTTTCCTCCTCTTGTTGGGGAGAATACTTTGGTTCCTCCTCCTTCGACTTGCCCTAACTTCGTGGATGTCCCTCGAGATCTAAAGAACATTCCACATTCTGAGTAGCTATTACTTCTTACTTTCCCTTCGTGTCGACGGTCATGGCCACCGACTAATTGACCACCATTTTACCCGGTCCTTTGACCTTTGACATTCGTTCCTTTTGTCCAGCGGTTTCCAAAGTCTTCCGTTGTGGAGTGGTAACGGCTTTCCCATCTTCTTTGTTTCACTGGTGGCGTCTCCAATTTGTCCTAGTCATTGGATTCTTTCCCTTGTAGTTAGAGGAGATCATGTAGCCTCTTTTCTTCTCTGGATATGTTGTATATTTCTCCAACACCCTCCATTTTGGATTTTTGCCCCCTTTCTGATTGACAGGTTCTACCCATTTCTCCTGTGGAACATCAGTTGGAGGAATGAATGTCTTTGGTCGGGAATGTTGAAATTGTCTTCTGTAATCTTTGTTTCGTCGAGGTGCTCCATGCCTGTCGAACACGAATCGTGGGATATCACGATTTTCCTCCTTCACAACCTTGTTGTTGGCCTCCAGTCTTTCGGAGGTTTTCTCGTTGAATATCGCGCTTCACTTTGGGCACAACAGATCTTTTGATCCATTTCCCTTGCACTTCTCCTAGAAGTCTGATAAGCTTTCGCTAGGCTAGGGATAGGCCGACCCGGACCTCCTTTCGTCTTTGTTTCTGAAACCTTTAGTAGTTTCGACCGTCATCGCTTCAAATGATTCAGCTAACGAGGTTGCTTTGGAAACCTCAATGAGACCATCAGTAGTCTCTACCATCATGCACTCTATAAACTCTGCACACAAAGTTTCTTCCACCTTTAGAGGGTCAGAACCCACCTGCATTTTTGGCCTTTCGCCAAACTGGAGTCTTCCTTCTTTCAGAGCTTTCTGCACTAAATCCCTGAAAAGAACACATTGGTGAGTTTTGTGACCAAGGAAATTATGAAATTTACAGAATACCCTTTTCTTCTTTTTTTTTCTAGGGGAGGGTCTTTTAAACCCTGAGGTACGATAATTTGACCATCTTTTACTAATACATCAAAGATTTCGTCACACATAGACATGTCGAACGTATATGTCTTATCTACGTATTGGTTTGTTCTCTCTGGTTCGACAGGTTTTTTTTCCAATTCGATAGCTTCAAAACCTTGCACGCATATGGAGGTCCGGGCTTAAGTTCTGCCACGTTAACCTCACTTATGTCGACTATATCTTCTTCGTCAGAAGAGACTCCTTCGATTGGGATGTAGGACACTTTTTCTTTCTTATGATATCGACCTGCTTTAGAATTCTCGGCTTTTAAGTGTTTGACACGTCAAACCCTATCAGCCAATTGGGCCATATCCCTAAGATACTGAGTATCCAGCTTTTTTCTTATAGAATAATACAGACCCCCAGCAGCAATTTCGACTAGCTCGTGTTCAAGGACTTAAGTAAAGCCTCGCACCTTTAATAGTCTAAACTTGTTCAGGTACTGATCAATTGACTCGGCGACCTTTCACTTAACGCTAGCTAGTTCTTTAAGACTGACCTAAGATTGTCCCATGTAGAATTGTTCATGGAAGAACCTCTCCAACTGTGTCCATGTCTGTATCGACTATGGAGGTAGCATCGTGAACCATGTGAACATGTTTTTTTCCAGAGAACTTGGGAAGTATTTTAACTTCAAATCCTTATTGTTCTCTATGTCACCAGCCTCGGTCTGGTACCTGGCCACCTGCTCGACGATGGATTCTTTAGTATCCCTAGCGAACTTAGTAAACTTAGGGACTTTCTATCCCCTTGGCAATTCTGTCTATAAGACAAAATCCGCTAAAGGAGAGGAGTACGTCAGCCACTAGAGGCAAGGACTTACTTTGTTTTGCACTATGATCCGTTCGACGATAGCTTCTAGGTTTTGTTCCCCTATGGTTGCATCGTGTCGAACTTGTCGAACCACCTTGTCTGGGTCCTGGTTACAGTTAACCAATCCCACGGGGGGCCTTCGTGCCACCCTTGGGATGTGTTCGAATTCCTGATATTCTTATTCAATGGTATCATCTGTCACCTCCTCTTGTCGAACCAGTGTTTCTGGTCGAGGAGGGGGCGTGGGATTTCGACGAACTTAAGCCCTTAGAGCTCCCAAAAAATCTTCAATCCTTGTCATTTGGGTTGCCAACTGCTGATAGCTCTGCATCGAATCCTGGATCAATGGCCTTAAAATAGTACCGATTTGCTGAGTTAGCATGTGTACCATTTCATTGTTATTTCTGTCTATTTGTTGTCTCATGATGACAACAGAGCTTGACGTAAAGGTTGGGACATATTGAGACGTCAATCCGAAACTTGGGGGTCGACAAAATGGGGTTGCCAAACGTCCAAACCTCTGGTAACGAGGGAATGGAGATGACGAGGTATCTTTGCAAGTTAAACCGAGGTTATGCATATTTCCCATAAACTCCATCGGCGTTTATGGCTGACACGGTGTCAGAATTGGTCCAACAAACGATGTTGAAACTGCCGACGTAATCGACGCCATGCTAGAGCCGGTGTCGACCGCCTGGGGCATCGTTGTGTCTCCCGCCGAAGACGTTACTTCGTGGGGTCTAGGAGACGTCATTTTTCCACTACGCAATCACATACAACTTAACATTGTTCGGGTTCCACCGGGTGTGTCATTTTGTTATTTGCATAATAACCTCTAGCCTTCCTATAAGAGGGTTACTTGCAGGACCGACTACAAAGTCCTGGACTTAGTGTTTTAGGTGTATGGTTTTTTGGTAAACAGTGTTCTTGACAGGTTTAAAGGGTGTAAACGTAACTCTTGCTGAGTTAGATAGGTAATAAAGGTACAATAGGAATGGAAAATAAAAACGATAAAGCACTGAAACAAAAGTATAAACGATAAAGCAAGAAAAGGTAAACTTTGCAAGATTAAATGACTTATAATTATAAAGTGGAGGAAAAATACATTTTTGTAAGGAGAGTGACTTTTTTCTACACAATTTGGTACTTCAAGCTTTACCCTACTGCAAATGTTCAAATTGCCACCTCTAAAATTTCACCTAACATTGGCTTAAATACTAGTTGAAAATAACCGTTTATGGGTGTTGCGGGAAATTCATGATCATTAAGATATTGACAAGCTAAAGATCAATTAACAAGAGTCTCCACCGCGCTTTTATTGTTTCCAAGGGTAAAGGGAAAAAAGTACGAACAAAACCCAATTAGTAAGAAGTTTTCAAATAAAAACAAATAAAAATCAGAGATCACAGGTAAGGGGGTTGGTTACACAGAGGGAAGGTGTTAGCACCCAAAGTATCCTAGGTACTCCTAGGGAGCCCTTTTTGTGTGCATATCTATTTTATACAAAATGATGTTTATAAAAAAATAGAATGGGGGATGAGAAAAGAATTCATTAATTATATTTTTCTGTTTGACAAGACCTTCGGTCTTGTGCCTACGTACCAACATATAAATGAGGGATCAAAACCTCGTAGTTCGTGCTAGAAATTTTAAAATGAGTGTGTTGGTTTTTAACAAAATTTAAGTTCGGAAGGCACAAAAGCCTGAAAATGGTTTGAACGAATTAGTTCTTTTTGGCTTTTTTTGAAAGTTTTAAGTCAAGTATAGTTAAGTTCATTTACAAGTTTGATTTAAGAAAATAAATTTGAAAATGCAATGGCATAAGGCCAAAGTTTCTATCTTTTGCAAAAGTGGTCTAAGTTTAGAACAAAAGTAGTTCACACAAAGAAGGTTTTGAAAATGGAGGGAGAGATTTTGAAATTAAAGAAATGGGGAGAAGATGAAGAGACTATCCTATGCACAAAAATTTAAAAGTTTAAAGTTCAAAAGATCTAACCAAATGGGAGCAATCCAATAGACAAGCATGCCAATAGAAACCCAGAATTCCCTTGGACTTTTAGAATCAAGCAACATACAAATGCACAATTATATCAATCTTGAAGAGCAAAGGCATCAAATAAAGATGGCCTCATCCAAGCTTATCCACTTCATGATCTTCTTCATAATAGCCTATGTAGAAGATGAATTCCACAAGTCATAGGTTCAACGTAATAGCTTAACAATGATCAATGTTGCAGGTGAATCTAGAGAGATCTTGAATGGTGTATCAGATGAATTTCAAATTGCAAGTTCTTGGTTCTTGAACAAATTGGCATTGGCCAAGTCCATTAGCAAAAGAATGTTTCCTAAGTTCTAAGTCCAATTGGGGCAAGATCAAAACAAGAGTCCACTCAAAATCTTTTAGGGTTTTTGTTCTTATTATGTGCATTAATGGTCAAAGACGAATCAAACAAACAAAGCAACAAAGTATATTTTACACAATATGGTCCAAGTGGATAAAGTGAAAATTACATAAACATAAACAATTAGAATGATATGTACAATGACAAAGGATAATAGAACAATAAAAGTAAATTGCATTAAAAGTAAAAGGTTGAAAGTAACAATTAATCGTTAGTAAGTTAATAGTTAGTTTGGTTTTGCTTTTTGATTTCAAGACATTCTTTGGAGAACACTCAACCCATTTGCCACAAGCATGGATCCTTGAACCAAAACATCTTCCAAAGGAAGGAAAGAAGGCCAAGATTCCACATAATACCATGGAAGAGGGGAGACTTACAATCTCACTAACTAGAATGTTTATGCCTTTTGTGTCACAAATTTAGCGCTATGTTAAGCAATCGTAAATGGACTTATGTAGAAGTCACAACTATTTGTGGTCGGGCAAGAAACTTTTGGTGTTAATGCATGTTGGAGACATAGTATTAAGAACTATGCTCATTAAACATACCACACACAAAAATATGCAAAAGTTGTGGCATAATCTCATCCATACTCATGTTAATCTTTCAATCAACTAGCATTAGGACTTTGAGATGTCATTGGCCAATTGAAATAAATGGATGAAGAAGGGGAATTAAATGAAGAGGGAAAGGGATGAATGAGATCACAAATTGATCAAAGGAGGACTTTTACCAAATTAATATTATTCATTCATTTTGGGAGATGGAATGTACATTCCATCAATCCCCTAAATCCAATAATATTAACTTGACAAAGTCAAATCAACCTTGACCAAGGCCTAACAACAAATGAGAAACTCAAATAAGTCAATCCAAATGGTCAACATAATTAAAATGGCATTTATTCAATTAAAAATATTAAAATAATGCATTAAATTCAAATATGTTTTGTCCAAATCCTAAAATCACATCAAAACACCAAATAAATGGCCATGTGATTTATCATAGGTCAAACAAGGTCAAAGGACCTTGGATAAAAAATTTCATAATTTTTGGACACTTAAAAATATTTTTAAACAATTAAAAACAAATGAAAAATCAATTAATTCATGAAAAATATTAATAATGATCCAAAAAATAATTTTAATTCAGAATATAAAAGAGAAAATTTTTTGAATTTTTTTGATCAAAGTCCCATATTTTTTGGATCAATATTAAATTTATTATGAATTATTGAAGAAAATGGAATTAAATGGAAATTTAGAAAATGCTAAAATACGTGGACCATAAGATCTCCCTCATTAATTGAGGTGGCAGATCTGATGATCCACAACACACGTTCCACCAACACCTTAGTCAAGCGCGCTGTAAAATGAGTAATCAAAAGGAATGGCTGAGATTAAAACATGAGAATTATATCACACGGTTTAGACCAGAGACACATCAGCACCGGAGCCAGAGCTCCGGTTGTCTTCTCCGGCGAGCTCCGTCGGACTGGTCATCATGAACCATCACCAAAATTTCAAATCGGGACATGATTTTAAAGAGAAAACATCACTGAGCACGAATATCACCTCCATTTCTTCCAATTCCAACTATTTTGAGAGATATGTGGAATTGAAAAATGAGGTTCATGATATGAGTTGCTCTGATTTAGCCTCAAAACAACTCAAACACCTTGCCTACATTGGTAGGACTTCAGACAACACAAGAATCAATGGATCTGAGCAAGAAACAAGGAGAACTGAAGAGATCAAATTTTCTGCAAATTACCTTCAATGGAGGTCTGAGCTTGCTAGATCTTGATCTGAATCATGCTTTGCTTCACTTCAACTGCTTGCAGAAGATGAATGGAAAGGCTTAGAATCAATGGACTCCTAGAGAATTGAATTCCAAAACAGTGGAGATTCAAGCTCAAATTCAAATGAATTTATCAGGGTTATCCTCTTAATGTGAAGGGTTTTCAATGGAGATTCAAAGTTGGCACAGTATGTGTGTTAATTCTGAGCATAAGGGCTTAAATTTATAGAGAATTTGGATGATATTTGCACACTCACTTTCACTTTCCAAAATTGGAAAATGATGAAAGCAAGGTGCATGGGCGCGCATAGGCCCATGAAATGATTGTTTGAAAGTCCAAAATGAAGTGAAGATGCTTTGGAGATGGATTGGATTGCAAGGCAATTGAGCATTGTTGTTTGAAGTTTGATCCATGCGACATGATACCGGCCTGTTTAAGCCATGCGCAGCCTATGCATTTCTCATTCAAAATTCATGAATTTTAGCTCTTTGGAAAGGTGAGATCAAGGGGAACAAGTTTTATGTTGAAAACTTTTTAATTTTGAGCTTGGAACTTGGAGATATTTGAGGTGGAAGTTTGGAAAAATTTGACACATCAAATATTTTCCAAGTGTCAAGCCATATGTCTCAATATTCCACCTTGCTTAACTTTTGGTAGGAGCTTCAAATGAGAAAAGTGTCTTCACAAACGTTGTAGCTATCTAAAATACCTTCAAAATGGTCACCAATTTCATGTAATTTGGATTTGAAATGATAGAGTTATGCATTTTTGAAGTTTGGCAAAATCACTTGATCGATGGTATAGGTCAAAAGTGACCTATAATGTAGCCTTATATCACATGTTCAAATAAGTTTAATTAGCTCCCACTCCAAACATAAAAGTTGAATTAGACACATTGAATTTGATTGTGAAACTTGGAAATCTTTCATATCATAAATATTGAGCAAGTTATGGCCTTGGGAAGTTGACTTTCAAATAAGGGTTTCGACAAAATGACCTATAATGTTTCAACATAGAAAATGATTTTCCAAGCAAAACTAGCTCTAGGTCTCAACATGAAAGTTGTTTATAATGTCATTTAGAGTAAGTTTTCTCTTGGAATAATTTTCATAGGGTGAAAATTGTAGGAGATAGGGTCTAGGCAGACCTAGTTTTGATCAGATGAATTCATCTGACCAACCTCCATCAACCAACTTGCTAATTTCCAATTCCCTTGACTTTCTTGGATCATGGTAGATCATATATGCATAAGATGATGAAATTTGAACTGTCCCCTGATAAATTTGATCAATTAGCGAAGTAGCTTGTTGGAGAAGTTACTCAAGATACCCAATCAAACTAGGGTTTCCAAGGCAAATCACCCTCAAACTCTTGAAAAAAACTTGATCAATATATTATGTAGAGAAAATTGGGACTCATATATGATGCTCATAACCATTCTTGAAGCAATTTGTGATTGTGCTCTTTGTTCATGAGGGTCTCAAACCCTAGATGTGATCAATGAATCAGGGAGATCATGCCCCTACCTACAAAAGAGTTAGACAACTACAAAGACATATTTTTGGTATTTTGGTTAGTAAAATGATAAAATAAAAGTATGATATAATCACAAAGTGTTTGGTGATCTCTCCCAAAACAAACCCAATGAAAAGGGGTAAATAGGATGCCAAGGTATGATCTCAATGCTAATGCTTATGATGAAATTTCATGAGGGATCTTAGGGTCAAAATTGGGGTCTTACAGCTGCCCCTATTTAAGGACATTCTAACTGAGGAGGTGAAGGCTAAAATCTTCGGCTCGACTCAGTAGAATGGGCTTAAATAACAACATAGAGAAACAAATTTTGGTCCCTAAGAGGCCTCATGATGCAAATGATATGAATGCAAAAGTTAATGCTCTGTGGGGAAATATTGCCACAAAGGAAAAAGAAATCAGAGAGACCGAAAGTCCGTAGGAGCGACATGCATTCCATAAGGAAATCTCACTGGGGAGACAGAGACTCTGGGGGATAAAAGGAACTTATGCGTAGGCCAGGCTACGACTTAAAACTACTGGGGGACTCGAGGAAATCCATATAAATGGAAAGACTCCGTCGGGGAAACAAAAACATCTGCAGGGGATACGAATAAGTTAGGATAGCACTGAAATATTCGACTCATGCAGGGGAGAAACAATTTCTCATAAGGAAAACGCGCACTCGACTCGATTGGGGAAGCGTTAAACTTCAACTCAGGAGGAGCAGAAATCTATTATCTACTACCTGTTACTGGGTGTCGCAACTTGAAAAATACGGTGTGCGAAAAAACAACCGGCGAAAGAAAATGACAGAAGAGTCGCCACCGTGCGTTATTTATCCCAACGGAGGGAAAGGAAACGCTCGAAGTAAACCTGAAAAGAGGAAAGGAAAAGACAAGGTCTCGCAACCAAATCTTGGGTTCGGGAGTCGATTATGCGAATGGAAGGTATTAACACCCCTACGCATTCGTAGTACTCTACGGAATCCACTTTTGTAGTTCTTGTCTAAAGGGTGTGAGTTTATCTTGTGCTGTTTACTAAAAAAGGGGTTAAATGAAAATGACTCGCGCGGATGTCGCATCCACTGCATATGTATCTCATCTGAATATGAGAATCAGAGTCTTCGTAGCTCGGTTGACCTATGGGTTGGGTAATTGTGTGCTCGCTAAGACATCACGTCTTATGCCTACGTATCTCATTTGGAATGAGAATCAGAGCAAGTCATAGTTCGGCTAACTACGGGGTTATGGATTGGGTTTTAGACGAACGACGTTACTACGCAATCTACCGGATGCTCGACCTTTGGAGACTTACTCGCCTGTGGTAGAATGAGTAAACGTGTGTTTAGGAGAAGAAAAATCAATGAAGGGTTAGGGTTTGGGAAACTCATGCAAAAAGGCAGTCCTTGACGAAGGAACCTGCATAAAGTAAACACAAAAACATTGCCTCCTATCGAGGTCTTCTAGCTAGGAAAGTAGTAAAATGCGGAAAAAATGTAAAAGTACCACGCAGATAAAGATCCGAAGTAACATCAATTAGAGGAATGGGAAACCCAGGGATCCTTCCAAGCTAAACACCATCAAAGAAAGTGAGTCAGTACAGGTAACCGGAATGAACCTCCAGGGGGTATCCGACAAATAAAGTGGAAAAACACGCAAGTTATCCCTGCAAAAGTCATGTGAGCCCTCACAAAAACTCCACAAACAAGTTAGAGACAAAAAAATAGGGTAATCAAGGGTTGCCCCCAAATCAAAATGTAACCACATGAATCATGCCATTAAAATTCACAAAAAAGACATGCATCAAAAGGGTATCAAATTCACCCATAATACCTCAAACATTCAGAGTACTCAAATTCAAAGCTCAAAGGTAATGGGAATAAGGGCAAACCTGATTGGAGAGCTTGATTGAAATTGAGTTGCACCCGTGAGGTTTACAAAACAATCTCTAGGGTTTATGTGAGGCAGAGGTGATTCTGTGCAGTTGAGTTCCCTTCAGGGTTTGGAGGTTGCTCTGAACTCTATTAGCTCTTCTCTCACTATCTTTTTTCCCAGGGTTTTGTTCCAAGGAAACCTCAGAGTGTTTTGCTTCTCTTCCTTTTTCTGTCTCCCTTTTGTTTCAATGAAACTCTAGTATTTATAGGCTAATATTGGTAGATTAGTGGGCTTTTGAGAGAGGTCCAAGTCCAAGATTTATTTATTTATTTATTTAATTATTTATTTATTTATTTTTTCGTTATTGTTCTTTTTTTTTTTTTTTTGAAAAAATATTCCGATTGCCATGATGAAATGCAAATGCTAAATGACCTAAAAATGAATGCATGCATGAGGTGTAAAGCGTATGCTTCCCGGAAAAATGAAGGGTAAATTTTGGGGTATTACAGCTGCCCCTATTCAATCAACTGGAGACCTGGAAAGAAGATAGCAGTGACTTTCGTGCTTTCGAGGTATCAAGGGATTGAATACAATAAAAGTATGAAAATTTGCACTGAAGTGAAGTGAAGTGAAGTAACAATGCCTGTCAGAATCGGCAAAGAGGTGGTCGTGCAAGAAGAATCCGTCTGGTACGGCGAGAGTCAGTCTGAATACCGAAAAAGAATGTTAACCTGGATACCAAAATATATGGTAACACAGAAATAACCATGGCCTGAATGCCGCTCATCAGTCTGAATACCGAAAAAGAATGTTAACCTGGATACCAAAATAAATGGTAACACAGAAATAACCATGGCCTGAATGCCGCTCATCAGTCTGAATATTGGAAATGACTTCGATCTGAACATCGGGAGATATGAGATTATTAATATCGGTCTGAACACTGAGAGGCTGGCCTGAATGCCACAAGTTGCGTCGACCTGAACGTCGGAAACTTCTTTGATCTGAACATCGGAAAATTGGCCTGAACGCCACAAGTTGCATCGACCTGAATGTCGGAAACTTCATCGATCTGAAAATCGGAAAACTGGCCTGAACGCCACAAGTTGCATCGACCTGAACGTCGGAAACTTCTTCGATCTGAACATCGGAAAACTGGCCTGAACGCCACAAGTTGCATCGACCTGAACGTCAGAAACTTCTTCGATCTGAACATCGGAAAACTGGCCTGAACGCCACAAGTTGCATCGACCTGAACGTCGGAAACTTCTTCGATCTGAACATCGGAAAACTGGCCTGAACGCCACTTCGGTCTGAATACCGGAAACTTCATGCCTGTCAGCATCGACAGAAATAGGGAACGATAATAGAGGCGGCGCATGGGCCAATGACACTTGCTAGGGATAACAAAGGTAAGTCATGAATAATCTTCAGTCTGAGTACTGGAAACAACTTCTGGCTTATCACTTGGGATACCGAGAATGTTTTATGCTTAAATGCGTATGTTTGAATTTTTCAATGGCGTAATGCTTCATGAAAATGGAAACGCTACGCGATTTGGGAGGATGCAATGCAATATGATTCTACATGCAGGGATGCGAAATGCTGGGTAGAATGCCAAGCTAAGGCAAGGGGATCTGCTGGGGAAATGATCACCATCTTCTGGACCCTGGAAAGGCTGCTGGAGATGCACAGCACAAAGAATTATGTGGGAAAATGACCCGCCACATAGTGTTCTGGCAATGACGAAATACCGAGGCTCTGACTAGGGAGAGAATGGCACTGAAAACCTGCTGTTGGGGAAAGCGATAGTGGTTCTGGCAACCATGATCTGCGAGAGATGACTCAGCAGGGGAAGCAAACACCGATACGGTATCGAGGTTCTGCTTCAAGGAAAGAAACCATGGATCTAGCATTGGGATTATCGATCTGGCCTCGAACTCTGAGGAGCAGCCGCTTCTGCTGGGAAGATACAGTCTGGCACTGTCAACTCCGCTGGGGGTATATAGTCTGACACTGTCAACTCTACTGGGGAGTGTATAATCTGAAACCACCGCTTGGGGGGAGGTACAGTGGTGAGAACCTGCTGGAGATTGAAGAATCCAACGCTCTGATCAGCTCTGCAGGGATAAGATATCGAATTCGTCTGTTGGCGACTTCATTGGGGAAAACATTCACGATCATTTGCAGGGGATTTTAAGGAAATGCCCCGAGGGTACCTGTTCTGAATAGACGATCCAAAGCACTTAAAATTTACAGCAATTTTAAATGTTTATTAAGCATGTACCTGTAAAGCTCTTATGTGTCATGATGCAATGTTTATCAAAAAATTCGGACGTCATTTTTGCAAAAAAAACAGGAAAAATGAAAATGAAAACAGAGATATACTGAATAACATGATTTTATTGATTGAACGGCCTCTGAATAGGCATTTACATCAGGAAGCAATCCCTAGAAAGAGGTAATCGCACAACAGATAAAAATAGACATTAATCTAATGACATTAATCTAATAAGCATTAAGGCCCCACCATCAAAAACCTTGGTGACAATATACGGTCCATCATAGTTAGGAGTCCACTTGCCCCTGTGATCTGTCTGAGGAGGAAGGATCCTTTTCAACACGAAATCTTCGACCTGGAAGCATCGAGGATGCACTTTCTGATCAAAGGCTCTCTTCATCCGACTTTGATACAACTGCCCATGACAAATGGCTGCCATTCGCTTCTCTTCGATAAGACTCAACTCATTGAACCTTGTCCGAATCCATTCAGCTTCGTCTAACTTGACATCCAACAGGACTCTTAGAGAAGGAATCTCCACTTCAACAGGTAGGACTGCTTCCATACCATACACAAGGGAGTAAGGGGTTGCCCTGGTCGATGTACGTACTGAAGTACGGTACCCATGCAAGGCGAAGGGTAGCATCTCATGCCAATCTCTATACATAACGACCATCTTCTGCACAATCTTCTTTATGTTCTTATTTGCCGCTTCAACAACACCGTTCATCTTAGGGCGGTAAGGGGAAGAATTGTGATGCTGAATGTTGAAGTTCTGGCAGAACTCCTTCATCATTTTGTTGTTGAGATTAGAACCATTATCAGTAATGATTCTTTCGGGAATCCCATAGCGACAAATGATTTCTTTCTTGATGAATCGGGCAACCACATGTCTGGTGACATTCGCGAACGACGCTGCTTCGACCCACTTGGTGAAATAGTCGATGGCAACAAGGATGAAGTGATGCCCATTGGAAGCGGTCGGCTCAATCTTTCCAATCATATCGATGCCCCACATAGCGAAAGGCCACGGCGAAGACATCACATTCAAAGGATTCGGCGGCACATGCACCTTATCAGCATAAATCTGGCATTTATGGCACTTCCGAGCATATTTGAAACAATCAGATTCCATGGTCATCCAGTAATAACCTGCTCTCAACAATTTCTTAGCCATTGCATGTCCGCCGGTATGAGTACCGAAGGAGCCTTCATAAACTTCCTGCATTAACATGTCTGCTTCGTGTCTGTCCACGCATCTGAGCAAAACCATGTCGAAGTTCCTCTTATACAGAACATCGTCTTTGTTCAAGAAGAAACTGCCTGCCAATCTTCTCAAAGTCTTTCTATCATTGTTGGATGCCCCTGCAGGGTACTCTTGATTCTACATAAAGCACTTGATTTCGTGATACCACAGCTTGTCATCAACTACCAGTTCAGCAGCAAACACATACGCGGCCCTATCAAGGCGCATCACGTCGATCTTGGGAGCATGGTTCCAACGGATCACTGTGATCATGGAGGATAGAGTAGAAAGAGCATCTGCCATCTGGTTCTCATCACGAGGTATATGGTACAACTTTACTGTTGTGAAGAAAGTCAACAGTCTTCTCGTGTAATCTCTGTAGGGGACCATAGTAGGCTGGAGAGTGTTCCAATCACCATTCACTTGATTGATTACCAGAGCTGAATCTCCGAAGATGTCCAAAGTCTTGATTCTCAAATCAATGGCTTGCTCAATACCCAAGATACAGCTTCCTACTCAACTTCATTATTGGTGCACTCGAAAGTCAGACGAGCGGTGAAAGGCATGTGGGCACCTTTCGGAGTTGTAATGACAGCACCAATTCCACTTCCTCTGGCGTTGACGGCCCCATCAAACATTAAAGTCCACTTTTCATCTGGATCAGGTCCCTCTTCAACAACTGGCTCTTCACAGTCTTTCATCTTGAGGAATATGATGTCTTCATCTGGAAAATCAAACTTCATCGGCTCATAATCTTCAACCGGCTATTGAGCAAGATAGTCTGACAAAATACTCCCCTTAATGGTTTTCTGGGAAGTATACTGGATGTCGTACTCTGTCAGTACCATTTGCTAACGAGCAACTCTTCCGGTGAGAGCTGGCTTCTCAAATATATACTTTACTGGATCCATTTTGGAGATCAGTAAGCTTGTGTGAGACAGCATGTATTGTCTCAATCGCTTAGCAGCCCATGCAAGTGCACAACATGTTTTTTCAAGCATTGAGTATCTCGACTCGCAATCTGTGAATTTCTTACTCAGGTAGTAGATGGCATGCTCTTTCCTACCTGTCTCGTCGTGTTGACCGAGAACACAACCCATGGAATTGTCTAGTACTGTCAAATACATAATCAGCGGTCTCCCTGGGACCGGAGGCACAAGGATAAGAGGATTCTGCAAATACTCTTTTATCTTCTCGAACGCCCTTTGACAATCATCATTCCACCTGATATCCTGATCTTTTCTCAACAATTTGAATATTGGCTCACACGTGGCTGTTCGGTGAGAGATGAACCTTGCAATGTAGTTCAACCTCCCTAAGAAACCACGTACTTGTTTCTCTGTTCTTGGCTCAGGCATTTCCTGTATCGCTTTCACTTTGGTCGGATCCACCTTAATCCCTTTTCCGCTAACAACAAAACCCAGTAGTTTTCCAGATCTCACCCCAAAAGTACACTTGTTCGGATTAAGCCTCAGCTTGAATTTCCTCAAACGCTCAAACAGTTTCTGCAAATTCACCAAATGTTCTTCTTCTATCTGAGATTTGGCAATCATATCATCAACATAAACCTCGATTTCATGATGAATCATATCATGGAACAGAGTCACCATCGCTCGCTGATATGTTGCTCCGGCATTTTTCAGACCAAACGGCATCACCTTGTAGCAGAAGGTGCCCCATGGGGTTATGAATGTTGTCTTCTCCATGTCTTCTGGTGCCATCTTAATTTGATTATAGCCATAAAAGCCATCCATGAAGGAGAATACCGAGAACCGAGCCGTGTTATCCACCAAAACGTCAATGTGAGGTAAGGGGAAATCATCTTTAGGACTAGCCCTGTTCAGATCCCGGTAGTTAACACACATTCGAACCTTTCCATCCTTCTTAGGTACCGGAACGATATTTGCAACCCATGGCGGATAATTTGTGACTGCTAGAAACCCTGCATCCAACTGTTTTTGCACTTCTTCCTTTATCTTGACAGCCATCTCTGGTCTTGTTCTTCTGAGCTTCTGCTTGACTGGAGGACAACCTTCTTTGAGCGGCAAGCGATGTACCACGATGTCTGTGTCAAGCCCTGGCATGTCCTGATAAGACCAAGCAAAGATGTCAACATACTCTTACAGCAATTCAATGAACCCCTTCTTCACATTGTCTTCCAAAGCAGCCCCTATCTTGATTTCTCTCTTGGCGTCCTCGGTGCCGAGATTAATCACTTCAACAGACTCTTGATGCGGTTGAATGACCCTTTCTTCTTGTTTTAATAACCTGGTAAGTTCTTCAGGGAGTTCACAGTCTTCATCGCCCTCTTCTTCAACTTGAAAGATTGGATTTTCAAAGTCGAAGCGTGCCATAGCAGAACCGTTATCAATAGGATCCGGTGATGTGCATCTGCATGAGTGATGGTATGTGCTTATGAGTGTGAAAAAATAAAAAAAGTGGAAACTAAACAAAACATTGCCATTTTTTTTTAAAACTGCAAAAATAGAAAGACAGGGAACGAAATATTTGAATGCAAAAAGACGTCCTTTATTTATGATAAAAAAATGCAAGTGTCACATAGATGAGCCCTACAATGAGTCATTACGCCCTGGCGGAACGTAAGACTTGGATATGCATGAATAAACAAAGAAAATTACTCCTCCAGACTAGTGGCTTGGACAATCTCCTCAGAAGACCAATTGTTGAGAACTTCACCCGGGATCCTCGGACGCACCCAGTTATCGATGTCGCAATCAATATCCCCATCTTCACTGTTGACCGCAGAGACTAATTTGACTTCTCCTTCAACCATGTTAACGTTGGCTCCACCATGCTGGGGCATGGCATTGTTGACGACATTAGGAGCTGGTGCAAAGTTAACAGCCTTTGAATCAATGAGGTCCTGAACTACGTGCTTAAAAGCTTTGCAGTTCTCAATGTTGTGGCCAGGTGCCCCAGAGTGGAAGCTACACCTAGCGTTGGCGTCATAACCCACCGGAAGCCTACCAACGGGAGGAGCCAGAGTGCGCAACTGCACAAGTTGTAATTGTTGAAGACTAGAAAGCAACTGAGCGTATGACATTGGAAGAGTGTCGAAACGCCGGTCCATCGTCCTTGGCCTCGGTTGATAGGCGGGTCTGTTACCCGGTTTTTGTGGTTGGTACTGAGCTGGTTGATGTTGTGGTTGTTGTTGTAGTGGTGCTGCAGCTGGAATGGTCACAGCCGCAACATACGGTTGCTGATGATAGTTCTGAAAGTTATTCCTCCGGTTATCCCTGTTCTGATAAGAAGATATAGAACTTGCATCCCCTTCTCTCCTCTTCTGTCCCTGAATGAACGGCTTCTTCACCCCTGATAAGGATCCACCTCCACTCTGGGTCTTGTATGTCCTCAGGTAATTCTCCACCCTCTCTCCGGTAGAGACTACATCAGCAAAATTAGAGGCATTGCAACCCACCAGGCGCTCCAAATAAGGTCCTGGCAGAGTGTTCATGAACATGTTAGCCAATTCCTTCTCCAACATAGGAGGTTGAACACGGGAAGCTGTTTCTCTCTAGCGTTGAGCGTATTCTCTGAAGCACTCATTGCTTTTTAGAGACAGATTTTGAAGTTGAGTTCTGTCCGGAGCCATGTCTGCATTATACTGATACTGCTTCATGAAAGCCTCAGCCAAATCCCTCCAGCAACGGATGTGGGCTATGTCCAGCCTCATATACCATTCTAGGGATGCCCCAGCTAGGCTGTCTTGGAAAAAGTACATAAGCAACTTTTCGTCATCGGAGTATACAACCATTTTATGGAAATAGGCTTGCACATGGGTCTTCGGGCAAGAGTTGCCATTGTATTTGTCAAATATGGGGACCTTGAATTTCGGTGGCACTCTCACACCTGGGACCAGCCCCAAGTTCAGCAACATCTACTCCCAGAGGATTCTGTCCTTCCACTGCCTTCAACCTCTCTTCCAATCTTCTAAACATGGGGTCCACACCATGGCCGATACCAAAGTCTTCCTGCAGCAGGGGGAACTGATCGTCCTGATCATCATGAATGGGCTATTGACCGGAGGTGACATGTAGGATTGGGATAGGCCCCGGTCCATTGGGTCCATTAGCCTCTCCAGCTGGAGGATCAGTCACCGTCTCTGGTTAAGCAGGGGGATTCCTCTATATCATCTGCCTGAGCTCTTGCTGTCCCTGAACCACAACCATGAATTGATTCATGCGGATTTTCATCTCGGCGAACTCTGCCTGTAGGCTGTCCATTACTCTCTGTTGGTTTCTGTGGGTACCGTACCGGTGAATGCCTGGGTCAGCTATCCTGCTGAAGGAACACCAAACAAACTGAGAACACTGTGGCGGTACCTGTTATGCAAGACATGCTAATGAATATGTAAATGCAATGACATGTTTATCAATTCCAAAGGTATACTACCCCCTTGATCCCAGTCTCTCAATAGATAAACGATGTAAAAAAAAAGACTAAGCCGTTGATGAGAACCAAGAAAATTCCTAATAGAATCAAGTAGAAGATATAAACCCCACAGAAATGGATAAACATGTGTGAATGATTATGAATGCAAAATGATGTGATGCAAAATGATGTGAATGCAGTGCAATGGCATGGGAATCAGGATCGCTGTATCAGCTTGAACATCTGTCAGGTTGCACTATCTGGAGAGAAATTAAGAGCACACCAAACAAAGGTCATGGGATGGATCATGTTATCCTTAATATCAACCACCCATTTTGGTGGATTATGGTTTACACCTTATCAACACCCAAGTTTCATTGATATTAAGGATACCTGATCGGATCAACCATGAATCAAGGGTTTGTTGCAAGTCACGAGCATGGAGTTTAGGTTAAGAACCACCCAAAAGGAGTGTACTAAGGTTTAAACCTGTCAAACATGTTCTACAAAAGGTTCCCATAGTCATAATCCCATCTTTCAGATATTATCGGAGGAACGACTACTCGTATTCCAAAAATATTCTCAAGAGAGACTCTTATGAGTGTAGTATCACGTAACAATCGTATCAAATCTTACACTTGAACGACTTTCACACTACGTCCTACGAATAGGCCAAGATGGGTTTGGTAAACTAAGGTCCTCGGCTTCTAAGGTCTATATTGGAAAAAGTAATGTCTAACCACAACTTACTTGTGTGACATTATTGATCTCAACATGACCTCCACCAAGTGAATGGGCTTGCAAATCAACTTGCTAAGGAATAACTCCACACAAGTCGACAAGACTATGCCATTCTCCTATCCTAATGTAAAGACAAAGTGTCATACAACATACGATATCAAGTTTCGATGATGACAACACGTCTACGAACAAATGCAACACATTACCCACCATATCCTTTTTCACGTTATCCTAAAGCTACTATAATCATCAAAAACATATAGACAAAGTGTGATCATGACCAAATACATGAAAATCACTAATCACAGCTTTTTTGCAGATTTGATGGCTTTGAGTCGACCATAGGGGTCAGCTCAAAGCTCACGGGTCGGCGCAAAGGCTCTGCCCAAACTGGAGGGAGTCAGCGCAAAAACCCCTTGCGTCGACGCATAGGGTCGACGCTTAACTCACGGGTCGGCACAAAAATCCCTGCGTCGACGCATGCAGTCGGCGCGTGCCCCACGGGTCAGCGCACGCCGACCCTATGGTCGACCGTTCGCGCGCAAACTCAGCTTTCTGAGTTATTTCAAAGTTTAAATTTCTGTTATGTTTGTTTGGTTTTGTCTGTTACTATAAATAGAAGTCAAAACACTTCTATTAACTAACATTTTGCTATTTTTGAGTACAAGTGTTCAAGGAAACAAGAAAGAGTGAAATAGTTGTCAAAGATTCATCATCTTCATCTTCAACAGTCCACAATACATCAACTGCACACAATAACTCTTGATGCGATTTGTGATAGTTTGAAGGTGATAAGGTTCGAGGTAGCGATTGAAGAATCGGGTTCGAGTTGAAGTCTTGGCAGGTTCTTTCTTGAATAAAACCATTAGGGTTTTATCCTCCAATACCGGTTTGCGTTTGGGGTTTTTTGGACGGGTTGCTTCATTATCTTTCAGCTGAGCGAAGGTAACTGATAAGAGAAAGTCTTCATCAGTTTAGTAGCGGAGTCGGTGTTTGAGTAGTGAAGAATCCGGGTTTGATTCGTTCGTGTTCGTGATCAGCCGGGCCAAGGGGTTGAAGAACGGACGGTTCATCAACAAGTGGCAGGAAACGGAGGTCAAGCATCAACAATCAAAGGTCTTGATTCATCTTGAATCAAGGGGCAAGGAAAAGAAGTATCATTCAACATATTGGAAATTCTGTTGTTTACATACTTTGCACTCCTTGTAAAAACGAATAAATCTCACAGGTGATATCTAATTAATCATCTCAATTCTATTTTTAGAATTGAGGGCAGACGTACCCCGAAGCGAGGACGGCGGGGGAACTGCCTCACCAAATCTCTGTCTCCTTTAATTTTCTGCATAATCTGTTTTTCAGCTTAAAATTTAAGTGATTTTAGTTTAAGCAATTTTTTGCCAAACTTTGATATAAGTTGAGTAAGTGATTAAAACAGCTGTTGGAATACTAAGTACAATAACATATTGTACTAGGATAAATTGACTTACTTACTCAACTCAAATATCACTTGGAGTGTTTATGCACACCAAGTGTTTGTAAAATTGCCTAAGCCAAAGTTGCCTTAAGTTTGCACTGAGTTTCAATTTGGTATTTTGGTTCATTGGAACTAGGCTTGCTAGTAAGTGAACTCTATCATTGATTGTGATACTAGTGTAGCGAATTGTATCTCGTTTTATCTCTTATCCATTAGCTTAACGCATATCCGGTTTTCCAATAACGGTTCGTTTTTAGACTAAATTTTCCTCGGTCGCTTCCGCACCTAAAACATTTTTAAAACCAATTTTTCGTTTAAATTGGTAGCGCCGACTCAAGTTTTTAACTGGGATCTATTCAACCCCCCCTTCTAGATCCGTGCCATAGTCTAACAAGTGGTATCAGGAGCTCCGGTTCACTCCGTGCTTCAAAATACAACGTTGATAGAAAATGGCTAACGAACCTAAAGGGGCTTACAATAGAGCTCCCGTTTTCAATGGTGAAAATTATAGTTATTGGAAAGACTGTATGCGGGTGCACATAAATTCCATAGATAGAAAAATATGGAATGTTATTCTCAATGGTCCAATTGAAATAACCATGACCAATGAGAATAATGAAATAGTGCCTAAGCCCGAAGCACAATGGACCGATGATGATGAAAAGAAATACAACTATGATTGGAAAGCCAAAAACGTCTTAATCTCCTCATTAGGGGTAGACGAATACTATCGTGTATCCCATTGTCCTACTGCTAAGGCCATGTGGGATTCACTTCAAATTGCCCATGAGGGGACGAACGATGTTAAATTGGCTAGAATCAATACACTAACGCAAGAGTTTGATCTCTTTTTCATGGAGCAAGGGGAAACTATTGCCGACATGCAAAAGAGATTCACTCATCTAATCAATCGATTACATTCACTAGGTAAACCTATTTCCAATGATGTTGCTACTAATAAAATCTTAAGATGTCTTAACAGGGAATGGCAGCCGAAAGTGACCGCCATCAAAGAGGCAAACGATCTTACCATATTGGACTTAACAACATTGTTCGGCAAACTACAAGAGCACGAACAAGTTCTATTAAGCTTGGAACAACATGAAAAGAAAGATAAGAAAGACAAAGCCAAGGTGAGCGAAAAGAAATCAATAGCTCTAAAGACTTCCTCCTCAAAGTCTCAAGCAAAAGAGCAAAGTGATTATTCATCAAGTGACGAAGAAGAAGAGGACAAGAGTGAAGATATGGGGCTGTTCGTCAAACGCTACAACCGTTACGTGAGAAAGAACGGCATCCAACATTCCGAGAAGAACTTAGTTAACTTCCGGAAGCAATCTAGGTTCTCCAAAAATGATGACTCCAAAGGAAAAACAACTAGAGGGTCGTGCTACAAGTGTGGAAAGCCGGGTCACTACAAACCGGACTGTCCGATGAACAAAAAGACAAAAGAAAAAGATTCATACAAATCACATAAGAAACCATCAAAGCCAAGGAGGGCATACATCGCTTGGGAAAGCGATAGCGACTCCTCCGATGATGAAAGCTCCAGTGATGAAGATGAAAATGCAAATCTATGTCTCTCTGCTCATCAAAAGAATAAGAAGAAACAGGTACGACATGCTAAATATGAAAATTCCTCTGGTATGTCTCATCATGAATTGCAAACTGTTTTTGAAACTTTACACTGTGAAGCAAAAGAGGCCTTTAAAAGGCTTGCCTCAAATAAGAAATTTTTTTCTCATTTAGAACAAAAAATTCAAGAATCCGAAAGGAAACTTGAGGCACTTAAGGCTTCTATAGTGGAAAGCACAAAAACTAGTTATGAGGACCTTAAAAGTAGAATGATGAACTTTGGGTGTGATACTTGTTACATTTGGCAAAGTGAAGTAAGGAACCTAAAAGCCAAACTTAACAAGGCTCTCGAGCCCAAGATTACTTTTGCTATTGATAAATCTAATTTTCGATCAAGTATGGTTAATCCATATCAAAAATATAAATATGTTATAAAGGATGAAGATAGCAAAAGTAATCAAAATGAAAAGTTCTCTTGTCTTTATTGTTGCAAGAAAGGTCATTCCATTGCTAAGTGTAGATTTAGGAGATTTTTGGTTCCTAAAGGCATTTATCAATGGGTGCCCAAATGCAACCATCTTGTTCCTCACCACTCAGGACCCAATAAGCCATTGGGTACCTTCTTTTGTTAATTATCTTATCACAGGTACAATGCCTCGAGACTACCGAGAGAAGATGGGTTCTCGATAGTGGATGCTCAAGGCATATGTCAGGAGACATATCTCTCTTCATTGACTTCGTGGCTAAGAAGAAGGGGTATGTAACTTATGGTGACAACAACCGAGGAGCAATACTTGGTAAAGGTAGTGTAGGTAATCCCTCTTCCACTACTATTTCTGACGTATTGCTTGTCGAAGGTCTTAAACATAACCTACTTAGCATCAGCCAGTTATGTGACAAAGGATTCAATGTATCGTTTTCAAAAGATTGTTGCAAAATTGTGCATACTGATGATAAGAAGAGCATGTTTAATGGTCTTCGTGTGAACAATGTCTATATGCTTGACTTAAATGAAGTATCTTTAACAAGTGACAAATGTCTTGTAACAATGAATGAAGATTCATGGTTATGGCATAGACGTTTAGCACATGTTAATTTCGACTTACTTAACAAAATAGTCTCAAAAGATCTAGTCCTAGGTCTCCCCAAAATTAAGTTCACCAAGGATCACCTTTGTGATGCTTGTCAAAAGGGGAAGCAAACGAGGATCTCTTTTAAATCCAAAAACATCGTTTCAACAACGAGACCTCTCGAGCTTCTCCATATGGATTTATTCGGGCCATCTAGGATTAAGAGTCTAGGAGGAAACTATTACGGTTTCGTAATAGTGGACGACTTTTCTCGATTTTGTTGGACTATTTTCTTAGTAAGTAAGAGTGACACATTCGCCGCCTTTGAACGATTTGCTAAGCTTTCCCAAAATAAACTAAATACAAACATTGTTGCGATTAGAAGCGATCATGGAGGTGAATTTGAAAATCACCTATTTGAAGAATATTGCGGTAACCATGGTATTGATCATAACTTCTCCGCTCCACGTACTCCTCAACAAAATGGGGTTGTGGAGCGTAAAAATCGAATTTTGGAAGAATTGGGAAGAACAATGATCAATGAAAGTGGCTTACCAAAATATTTTTGGGCTGACGCCATTAGTACGGCTTGTTACGTTTTGAATAGGGTGCTCATTCGCCCCATTCTAAACAAAACACCGTATGAACTTTTAAAAGGGCGAAAGCCAAATGTTTCTCACCTGCATGTCTTTGGTTGCAAATGTTTTGTGTTAAACAATGGAAAGGAAAGCTTAGGGAAATTCGATTCTAAGGCCGACGAAGGTATCTTCCTCGGATACTCTCAATCTAGCAAAGCATATAGAATATACAACAAGCGATTACTTACTGTAGAAGAGTCTGTACACGTTACTTTTGATGAATCCAATCCGAGAAATGTCGGAAAGGGTAGTGTTTTTCATGGTGCAGGTACATCTACCGAAGACATACTCAAAGGTGGCGAGCCGGGGATTGATCAACCCGACATAGTCAAAATTGAGGAGGACAAAGATGTACACCATGATGAAACAGAAGTAGATCATCCGCCTTCAAACGATGATCTTCCTCAAGCTTGGAAGTCTTCCAAAGACCATCCAATCGACAACATTATCGGAGATATCTCAAAGGGTGTAACAACTCGATCTAAGATAAGTAATTTCTGTTATCACTTCGCTTTCGTTTCGCAGATGGAACCTAAAAACCCTAAAGAAGCCCTACTCGATGAACACTGGTTTTTATCAATGCAGGAGGAACTTAATCAGTTCACCAGAAATGAGGTTTGGGACCTTGTCCCTCCTCCGCGAGATCATCGAGTAATCGGCACCCGATGGGTGTTTAGGAACAAGCTGGACGAAAACGGGGTAATAACCCGTAATAAGGCGCGTTTAGTCGCGCAAGGGTATAACCAAGAGGAAGGCATCGACTATGAGGAAACTTATGCGCCGGTTGCCCGACTCGAGGCTATACGCCTTCTCCTTGCCTTCGCTTGTGCAAAGGATTTTAAGCTATTCCAAATGGATGTTAAGAGCGCTTTCCTTAACGGTCACATTAATGAAGAAGTTTATGTCGCACAACCTCCGGGTTTCGAATCCCATGAGTATCTTGATCATGTTTATAAACTGAAAAGGGCCTTGTATGGTCTCAAACAAGCTCCTAGAGCTTGGTATGAGAGACTAAGCAAGTTCCTACTAGATCAAGGTTACTCAAGAGGAAAGGTTGACACAACCCTCTTCATTAAACGTCAAGGAAAGCACTTGATATTAGTGCAAATTTATGTAGATGATATCATTTTTGGATCTACTAACATGAATCTTGTGAGAGAGTTTTCTGACCTTATGCAGGGCGAGTTCGAAATGAGTATGATGGGGGAGCTCACATACTTCCTCGGTCTGCAAATCAAACAGCTCAAAGAAGGAACCTTCGTGAGCCAGACAAAGTATTGTTTGGACCTTATCAAGAGATTTGACATGGCAAAAACTAAGGCCATAGACACCCCCATGCCTACGTGTACCAACTTGAACAAAGATGAAGACGGTAAGGAAGTAGATGTGAAACGGTATAGAGTCTACTGTTCACTAAGTTACTACGGCATTAAGGTGATATTGTTCCTCTTCCCCTCTCTGCAAAATCTCATGACTGCAATAATTCTATCTCAAAATGATAGTGTTTATATATATACGCCTGATATATCTCTTTGGTTGTGTATTGCTGTATGTGGTGTTAATTATGCATCAAACTGGTCATTGCATGTACTGAGTAGTGAAAAATGAAAATTTTAAACTGTATGAGTCGACCGCAGCAGGGCTATGGTCGACGCATGATTAAATAACTTTTGCAATTTCTTTAAAATCAAACAGTATGCGTCGACGCATACAGGGGTATGGTCGACGCATCGCTCAAAGATTTCGTTTTTCTGCAGAAAAATTTTAAATCATCTCTCATGCATTCACATCATTAAATGTGCAATTACATTCCATTATCTTTCAAACTACCCACTACTTTGTAACTTGCATCTACCTAGTGGCTATTGCTCTTTGATCTTCCATCTTCCCAAAACCCTAACCTTTCCACTATAAATTGGGAAAAACCCCTCTCTAGAGGAATCACTCTCAAAACCCTCATTAAACCCTCTCTCTGTATCCAAACACTCAATCTCAAACCCACTCAAATGGCTTCCTCATCACGCAGACCCTCCGGCAAAAGACCCCGAGAATCATCCGGTGCATCTCTTCCCGTATCTGCTGTATCACTCGTTCCACCTGCTCGTGTCGAAATGTTCAACAAAGACATCGGTAAACGAGGAGTTGTGCAACAACACACGTTCTATAGACTTGAAGCTGAACGCATGCACTTACCGGAAGTCCTGTCTCTGCTGCAGCATCAAGGTCTCATCAACTTCTTGGAGTGCAACACTCAATACAGTGAAGACCTTGTCCGAGTCTTCTACTCCGGTCTTCATGAGAACTTTCGCGGACACAAGCTTTCCTCCAAAGTTGGCTCTACAAAGGTATCAATTAAATCAAATTTCTGGAACAAATATTTTGATTTGTCTGTGGATGATGCTGGAAATCCCCTGCCTGAGGTGACTGATTCTCACCACATAGATGGCTATGAGTTTAAGAGTGCATTAAATGACATGTTGGAACGGCCATATTCTGATGATTTTGTGCAGAGTGACTTGTTCCCACGAACCGTCACTGCGGGCAAACTGAGCGCCGGGGAAAGATTTCTCCAATGGATTGTCTCACGCATCCTGCGGCCCAAGAAGGGCGGTCTCTCCAGAGTCGAACAGTCGGAGGTGCATTTGATCTACATTCTGAAAAATAAGATAAAAATCAACTGGCCATACTACATTGCTAGCAGAATGTATAATCTTCGGGATTCCGGACGAGGAACTGCTCTCGCCTACGGATCCTTCATCCAAGAAGCCCTTACAACAGCCAATGTTAGTCATCCGTCTTTCCCGTTAACATCAATCACACCTGACAAAGAATTTAGCACAAAAACCATGTCTATGATGGGATATATATGGTGCAAGGAGCGGAAGAAATATAAGTTTGTTAGAAGAGGATACGTTCCTCCAAGGGCTGACAGTGATGAAAGCGAAGAACAGGACGATGAAATGGAAAATGAAGAAGAAGAAGAAGATGAAGAAGAAGAAGCAAGGCACGATAATGCTCACAATGGTGGAGACGACAGTCCTTCACCCATTGGCACATACGACTACTCCGGCTCTGCTTGGGTACAGCAGCCGGATACATATGAAGAAGCTGTTCCACGATGGGGTGGCTGGGGTGAATGGCAACATACGGGTTGGACAACTCGACGTGAATCTTACCAACCGTATCACCATCCTGAGGAAGAATTTCTTCCATCCCCTCCACATCCTGTTGACTCTTCAGAGCTGTTGGAGATGATGCAAAGCATGCAACTTGCCCAACAAACCTTCATGGAATCCCAGGATGACCGACTTGCTCAAATTACCAGTCAACTTCAAACCCAAAATGAGCGGATCGAAAACTTCTCCACAAGCCTAAATGAACGATATGCAGATTTGGATAGGCAGGTCACAGGGAGTCTTAGGCATCTGGAAGGTGTTTGTGATTACCTAGAAACTCTGGCTGACCCTAGCAGAAACCCAGGCGTATGCTACCATCCCGGCCACCGTCACTTAAGACAATAGCCATTCATATGCACTTACATGTTGCTTGTTGTTTTTGCATGTATTTTGTTTTGCTTTGCCCGTTTATGCACCACAACTTCCTTATGTATTTTCTCCTTCTTAATTAATGACTATTGTTAAGAAATGATATTTGTGTGATATTATTTCGTTGGTATCTATATTTCTACTACTGCCTGTGAATTTATCGTTGCAATCTTGAATAATTACTCTGTCTCTCTTTTTGATGTTGTCAAAGGGGGAGAAAAATGCTGACATGCTGACAAACTAACAGTCTGACAAACTGCAAATGGCCTTATCTGACAAACTGCAAATGGCCTTAGATTACAAAAGAAAGGGGGAGTGTGCAAAATGTGTCAATACTGCATGATGTTCGTCACGCTGAGCTATACGGGTTGTCATCATCAAAAAGGGGGAGTATGTAAAGACAAAGTGTCATACAACATACGATATCAAGTTTCGATGATGACAACACGTCTACGAACAAATGCAACACATTACCCACCATATCCTTTTTCACGTTATCCTAAAGCTACTATAATCATCAAAAACATATAGACAAAGTGTGATCATGACCAAATACATGAAAATCACTAATCACAGCTTTTTTGCAGATTTGAAGGCTTTGAGTCGACCATAGGGGTCAGCTCAAAGCTCACGGGTCGGCGCAAAGGCTCTGCCCAAACTGGAGGGAGTCAGCGTAAAAACCCCTTGCGTCGACGCATAGGGTCGACGCTTAACTCACGGGTCGG
Source organism: Lathyrus oleraceus (assembly GCF_024323335.1). Lineage (NCBI taxonomy): Eukaryota > Viridiplantae > Streptophyta > Magnoliopsida > Fabales > Fabaceae > Lathyrus > Lathyrus oleraceus. Next base: position 428,512,623 of record NC_066585.1, on the reverse strand, counting down.
CGCAAAAATCCCTGCGTCGACGCATGCAGTCGGCGCGTGCCCCACGGGTCAGCGCACGCCGACCCTATGGTCGACCGTTCGCGCGCAAACTCAGCTTTCTGAGTTATTTCAAAGTTTAAATTTCTGTTATGTTTGTTTGGTTTTGTCTGTTACTATAAATAGAAGTCAAAACACTTCTATTAACTAACATTTTGCTATTTTTGAGTACAAGTGTTCAAGGAAACAAGAAAGAGTGAAATAGTTGTCAAAGATTCATCATCTTCATCTTCAACAGTCCACAATACATCAACTGCACACAATAACTCTTGATGCGATTTGTGATAGTTTGAAGGTGATAAGGTTCGAGGTAGCGATTGAAGAATCGGGTTCGAGTTGAAGTCTTGGCAGGTTCTTTCTTGAATAAAACCATTAGGGTTTTATCCTCCAATACCGGTTTGCGTTTGGGGGTTTTTGGACGGGTTGCTTCATTATCTTTCAGCTGAGCGAAGGTAACTGATAAGAGAAAGTCTTCATCAGTTTAGTAGCGGAGTCGGTGTTTGAGTAGTGAAGAATCCGGGTTTGATTCGTTAGTGTTCGTGATCAGCCGGGCCAAGGGGTTGAAGAACGGACGGTTCATCAACAAGTGGCAGGAAACGGAGGTCAAGCATCAACAATCAAAGGTCTTGATTCATCTTGAATCAAGGGGCAAGGAAAAGAAGTATCATTCAACATATTGGAAATTCTGTTGTTTACATACTTTGCACTCCTTGTAAAAACGAATAAATCTCACAGGTGATATCTAATTAATCATCTCAATTCTATTTTTAGAATTGAGGGCAGACGTACCCCGAAGCGAGGACGGCGGGGGAACTGCCTCACCAAATCTCTGTCTCCTTTAATTTTCTGCATAATCTGTTTTTCAGCTTAAAATTTAAGTGATTTTAGTTTAAGCAATTTTTTGCCAAACTTTGATATAAGTTGAGTAAGTGATTAAAACAGCTGTTGGAATACTAAGTACAATAACATATTGTACTAGGATAAATTGACTTACTTACTCAACTCAAATATCACTTGGAGTGTTTATGCACACCAAGTGTTTGTAAAATTGCCTAAGCCAAAGTTGCCTTAAGTTTGCACTGAGTTTCAATTTGGTATTTTGGTTCATTGGAACTAGGCTTGCTAGTAAGTGAACTCTATCATTGATTGTGATACTAGTGTAGCGAATTGTATCTCGTTTTATCTCTTATCCATTAGCTTAACGCATATCCGGTTTTCCAATAACGGTTCGTTTTTAGACTAAATTTTCCTCGGTCGCTTCCGCACCTAAAACATTTTTAAAACCAATTTTTCGTTTAAATTGGTAGCGCCGACTCAAGTTTTTAACTGGGATCTATTCAAACCCCCCTTCTAGATCCGTGCCATAGTCTAACACCTAAGTGCACTCGAGTTCGGGTATAGAACTCATCTCACAAAGATCACCAAGCAGCCATAGCCAGCCAACAGATACAACAATGATATGTACACAATGCAATAAGGTAAAGCAGGTAAATAAATAACTGTACAAAAGCATGAACACCCAATAAACAAACAAACTACAAAATCTAGGAGGGACTCGCTTAGGGAAACCGGGTCCCCAGCAGAGTCGCCAGCTATCGCAACCTGAAAAATACGGTGTGCGAAAAAACAACCGGCAAAAGAAAATGACAGAAAAGTCACCACCGTGCGTTATTTATCCCAACGGAGGGAAAGGAAACGCTCGAAGTAAACCTGAAAAGAGGAAAGGAAAAGACAAGGTCTCGCAACCAAATCTTGGGTTCGGGAGTCGATTATGCGAAGGGAAGGTATTAGCACCCCTACGCATTCGTAGTACTCTACGGGATCCACTTTTGTAGTTCTTGTCTAAAGGGTGTGAGTTTATCTTGTGCTGTTTACTAAAAAAAGGGTTAAATGAAAATGACTCGCGCGGATGTCGCATCCACTGCATACGTATCTCATCTGAATATGAGAATCAGAGTCTTCGTAGCTCGGCTAACCTATGGGTTGGGTAATTGTGTGCTCGCTAAGACATCGCGTCTTATGCCTACGTATCTCATCTGGAATGAGAATCAGAGCAAGCCGTACTTTGGCTAACTACGGGGTTATGGATTGGGTTTTGGACGAACGACGTTACTACGCAATCTACAGGATGCTCGACCTTTGGAGACTTACTCGCCTGTAGTAGAAGGAGTAAACGTGTGTTTAGGAGAAGAAAAATCAATGAAGGGTTAGGGTTTGGGAAACTCATGCAAAAGGGCAGTCCTTGACGAAGGAACCTGCATAAAGTAAACACAAAAACATTGCCTCCTATCGAGGTCTTCCAGCTAGGAAAGCAGTAAAATACGGGGAAAATGTAAAAGTACCACGCGGATAAAGATCCGAAGTAATAACAATTAGAGGAATGGGAAACCCAGGGATCCTTCCAAGCTAAACACCATCAAAGAAAGTGAGTCAGTACAGGTAACCGGAATGAACCTCCAGGGGGTATCCCACAAATAAAGTGGAAAACCACGCAAGTTATCCCTGCAAAAGTCATGTGAGCCCTCACAAAAACTCAACAAACAGGTTAGAGACAAAAAAATAAGGTAATCAAGGGTTGCCCCCAAATCAAAATGTAACCACATGAATCATGCCATTAAAATTCACAAAAAAGACATGCATCAAAAGGGTATCAAATTCACCCATAATACCTCAAACATTCAGAGTATTCAAATTCAAAGCTCAAAGGTAATGGGAATAAGGGCAAACCTGATTGGAGAGTTTGATTGAAATTGAGTTGCACCCGTGAGGTTTACAAAACAATCTTTAGGGTTTATGTGAGACAGAGGTGATTTTGTGCAGTTGGGTTCTCTTCAGGGTTTGGAGGCTGCTCTGAACTCTGTTAGCTCTTCTCTCACTATCTTTTGCCCCAAGGTTTTGTTCCAAGGAAACCTCAGAGTGTTTTGCTTCTCTTCCTTTTTCTGTCTCCCTTTTGTTTCAATGAAACTCTAGTATTTATAGGCTAATATTGGTAGCTTAGTGGGCTTTTGAGAGAGGTCCAAGTCCAAGATTTATTTACTTAATTTTTTTTTTAAATTTTTTTTTAAATTTTTTTTTATTTTTTTTTATTTTTGAAAAATATTCCGATTGCCATGATGAAATGCAAATGTTAAATGACCTAAAAATGAACGCATGCATGAGGTGTAAAGCGTATACTTCCCGGAAAAATGAAGGGTAAATTTTGGGGTATTACACTCGGTAAGAAGATAATAAAGATCTGACAAAGAGAACATCCGTCACCGGTTAAGATGAACATATCAAGGATGACTCACTGAGGAAAAGGCTAGGAGGGAGTATTCATTACCGGTTACTAGGTAAGAATAGCCTTGCTGGGAAAAACTACAGGAAATAGGATTTACAACTACCAGTTACTGGACAGAAGACCAAAGGGTGAGAGCATCTGTAATCGGTTAGGATGAACATATCAAGGATAAACTCGACAGGGAAGAAAACCCGTCATCGATTAAGATGAACATATCAAGGATAGACTTTCCTGGGGATGTCAAGGAGGATACCTGTCATCGGTTAGGATGAACATATCAAGGATATACCAACTGAACAACAAAAGGGGGAATTACATCTATCGAAAACTAGATAGAAAACCGTCGAAGAGAAAAAATACGTCACCAGTTAGGATGAACATATCAAGGATTCACTTTGCGAGGGGACAAAGTAGGATTTACAACTACCAGTTACCGGGTATAAGACCAATCAAAGAGAAAATCCGTCACCGGTTAAAGTGAACATATCAAGGATAGACTCTGAAAGGGGAGAAAATAGGGATTACATCTATCAGTTACAGGATAGAATACCAAAGAAGAGAAAATCTGTCACCGGTTAAAGTGAACATATCAAGGATAGACTCCGCTAAAGGGGAACAGTAGGATTTACAACTACCAATTACTGGGTAGAATACCAACAAGGAGAAGAAAACTCGTCATCGATTAAGATGAACATATCAAGGATTAACTCTCTGAGGAACTAAAAAAAATAGGAATTACAACTACCTTTTTATTGGGTAGAATACCAAAGAAGAGAATATCCATCACTGGTTAAAGTGAACATATCAAGGATAAACTCCACGGGGGAAGAAAATATATCCGTCACCGGTTAGGATGATCATATCAAGGATATACTTTTCGAAGAAAAGATCCACTAGGGATACTGCTGAGGAGAAAAAGGGTATTTTTGCCGGATATTGGGCAAGAAGTAACAAACCACAAACTAAGAAGAATATTACCAGTTACTGGTTAATAGACTCTTAGGGGACCAAAATATATATCTAGGTAAGAGCTAGAAAGAAACGGTCAATCAAGACTCAACCCAATGAGGACATAACTCACGGGGAGTAATTCAATCCAGAAAATTTGCTGGAGAGGAAACTGAAATAACAACCATCCACGAGGAAACAAACTCAGTGGGGAAACAGAGAAAGGTTAAAGTCTTTTCTGCTTAGGGGCTGACACTCTACAATTGAAAGAGGACAGACACCAAATTTGGTATGGGGATAAAGTACCTCCATAACAGAGAATGAAAATCACAAACAAATCAAATATATAGATGCGGGATATGCAAATCATGAATTAATGTATATGTATATGTATATATGGTGATTATGCTGACAAAACGATCACGAAGGATACATGGATGTCGCAAAGAAATTGAACCACCGGTACAATCCTCGATCAATCCACAAAAATCATGGAGACAAACTGCTGGAGAACAGAGAGATCAACATCCAAGGGCCACCCTAGCTAGGGAAGGAGGAGATCTGCTGAGGAAAAAACATCCAAACCGTAGGGAATTTTAGGTCAACACCATAAAAATGGGAGATAACCCTGCTGGGGAAGAATAAAAAATCTGCTCATAAACCAAGAGGAAACCCTGACTGGGAGCAAAGATGTGATGATTGGTGGAGATAGCAAAGCGATCTACCGAGGAGAGATCAAACATCTTCTGATGACGATCTACCTACTGAGGAAATACGGACTCCATTGGGAAGGCCGAAACTCTGTTGGGGACAAGGACACACCGCCGGGGATTTGAATCAATAAACTCAGCTGGGGAAAAGAAATAAACTCCACTGGGGGAACTAAATCCGCTAGTTGAGGATAACAACAACTTACTGAGAAAATGAATCAACACTGATGCCTAGAGATACCCGAAGAGTTACTGCTTGGGGAACCTCGGATGCTTCACACTTAAAGACTTGCTTTTCACTGAAATGCTGTTCATATTACTATTACTTGCTTTGGAAAAGTTTTTTCTTTGAAAACTTGATTTTGATTTAAAAATTTAATTTCAAAATGATCATAATAAAATTTAAAACTATTTTGCTGAAGTAAATAAGAGTAGAAACAATTGGATAAAAACTCAACTTTATTTAATGGAATGGTAGTATGTAAATGACAAGACTCCATAGATTTTACAAAGTTGAAAATGGTAATTTACATGGAAAAGGGGTACATTGAATACAAATGATCCTTAATCCTTCTACTAAGTCTTGATATCCATAGTGCTCTTGACCGCTGCTGGGAGACCATTTTCCTCTAGAATCTGGTTTGAATGATAAAATCTTCTTGAGCACAAGGTCACCTTCTTTGAACACACGAGGTTTGACCTTCTTATCAAAAGCTTTCTTCATCCTTTGCTGATACAACTGACAATGACACATGGCAGTTAACCTCTTCTCTTCAATCATATTCAACTGGTCAAACCTGGTATGACACCATTCAACTTCAGTCAACTTGGCTTCCATGAGCACACGCAACGAAGGAATCTCAACCTCTATGGGGAGCACTGCTTCCATACCATATACAAGAGAGAAAGGGGTTTCCCTGTTGAAGTGCAGACGGATGTATGATACCCATGCAAAGCAAACGGGAGTATCTCATGCCAATCCTTATACGTGACAACCATCTTCTGGATAATCTTCTTGATGTTCTTATTCGCAGCTTCAACATCCCCATTCATCTTAGATCTGTAGGGAGAATAATTATGATGTGCAATCTTGAAGTCTTTGCAAAGAGCTTCCACCATATTATTATTCAAGTTCGATCCATTATCAGTAATGATCTTACTTGGCACACCATAACGACATATGATCTAATTCTTGATAAACCTTACAACAACTTGCTTGGTTACATTTCCATAAGATGTCGCTTCGACCCATTTTGTGAAATAATCAATTGCCACTAAAATGAAACAATGTCCATTCGAAGCTTTGGGCTCAATCATCACAATCATATCAATTCCCCACATGGAGAAGGGCCATGGGGAAGAGATAACATTCAGAAGTGTCGGAGGAATATGAATCTTATCAGTATAAATTTGACACTTGTGGCATTTCTTCACAAACTTGCAACAGTCAGATTCCATTGTCAGCCAATAGTACCCTGCTCGCAACATCTTATTCGCCATTGCATGTCCATTGGAATGGGTACCAAAGGAACCTTCATGCACTTCGGTCATCAACAAGTTTGCTTCGTGTCTATCCACACATCTGAGCAAAACCATGTCGAAGTTTCTCTTGTACAGTATATCATCATTCAAGTAGAAATTTCCGGCTAATCTTCTCAAAGTCTTCTTATCTTTCAAAGATGCCATAGGCGGATAAATCTGACTTTGGAGGAAACATTTGATATCGTAATACCATGGCTTCTCATCTTTGATCTTTTCAACAACAAACACATGAGTTGGCCTATCAAGACGCATCACAGACAAATTGGGAACTTCTTTCCAATACTTCACTACAATCATTGTAAAGAAAGTTGAAATCCTCCTCGCATAATCTATATATGGTATTAAACCGGGTTGATTTGTCTCCCATTATCCTTTGATCTGATTCACCACCAAAGCTGAATCACCGAAGACATCCAAATATTTGATTCTGAGATTCATGGCCTCTTCAATCCCCATAAGGCAAGCTTCATATTCTTCCATGTTATTTGTACATTTGAAACTCAATCTAGCTGTAAATGGTATATACGTGCCTTAAGGAGTAATAATCACTGCCCCAATGCCATTTCCATATTGATTAACAGCTCCATCAAATACCATGCCCCAACGGGAACCAGGTTCTGGCCCTTCTTCTAGCAATGGTTCATCACAATCCTTCATTTTCAAGTACAAAATCTCTTCATCTGGAAAGTCATACTGCACTGACTAGTAATCTTCAATTGGTTAGTGAGCCAAATGGTCAGCCAAGATACTACCTTTGATCGCTTTTTGAGATCGGTATTATATATCATATTGTGATAGCAACATCTGCCAACAGGAAATTCTCCCAGTTAAAACAGGCTTCTCAAATATATACTTGATTGGATCCATTTTGGATATCAACCAAGTGGTATGATTCAACATATACTGACGCAGACGCTTAGCAGCCCAAGCCAATGCGCAACAAGTTTTCTCAAGCATTGAATATCGAGTCTCACAGTCGGTGAATTTCATATTGAGGTGGTAGATTGCAAATTCTTTCTTCCTAGTCTCATCTTGCTGACCAAGAACACAACCCATACTATCTTCGAGCACAGTCAAATACATGACCAACAGTCTTCCTTCAATAGGCGGAGACAAAATTGGAGGTTCAAGCAAATATTCCTTGATACTGTCGAAAGCTTTCTGGCAATCTTCGGTCCAATCACAAGACTGATCTTTCTGAAGAAGCTTGAATATAGGCGCACATGTGGCAGTCATGTGGGAAATGAATCTCGAAATATAATTCAAGCGACCGAGAAAACCTCTGACTTGCTTCTCAGTTTTGGGCGCAGACATTTCTTGTATTGCTTTGACCTTGGCAGGATCAACTTTAATACCCCTCTCGCTGACAATAAAGCTCAACAACTTACCAGAACGAACACCAAAAGCAAACTTATTGGGATTCAAGTTGAGTTTATACTTCCTCAAATGCTAGAATAGCTTCAACAAATGCTGAACATGTTCCTCTTCATCAATTGATTTAGCAATCATATCATTGACATAAACTTCAATCTCTTTATGCATCATATCATGAAAAAGAGTAGTCATTGCTCTTTGGTAAGTTGCACCAACATTCTTTAGACCGAAAGGCATCACTCTATAACAAAATGTTCCCTAGGGTATAATGAATATGATCTTCTCCATATCCTCGGGTGCCATCTTAATCTGATTATATCCGGAAAATCCATCCATAAACGAAAAGACTTTGAGTTTAGCAGTATTGTCTACCAACATATCAATGTGTGGCAGAGGGAAATCATCTTTTGGACTGGCTTTATTCAAATCTCTATAATCAACACACATGCGGAATTTTCCATCTTTCTTCGACATTGGCACGATATTGGCCACCCATTGTGGATACTCAGCAGTCACAAGGAAACCGGCATCAATCTGCTTCTGAACTTCCTCTTTGATCTTCACAGCCATATCAAGATGTGTTCTTCTCAACTTCTGCTTGACTGGTGGGCATTCTGGCTTCAACGGTAATCTATGCTCCACAATCTCAAAATCCAACCCAGGCATGTCTTGATAGGACCAAGCAAACACATCTAAATACTCTCGAAGAAGATCAATCAACCCCTTCTTAGCATCTGGACACAGTCGAGACCCAATCTTGAATTCCCTCACATCATCCTCGGAACCCAAGTTGACAAACTCAATCTGCTTTTCAAATGGCTGAATAATCTTTTCATCTTGCTCAAGAAGACAGGACAATTCATCACTCACATCTACATCACTTTCCTCCCTGGCTTCAAACACAGGGAATTCAAAATTTGGAGAAGGAGAAGGACCATATTATTCAATGGGGTTAGGAACCAACCTGCATAATTATTTGATATTTTGATTTTAGAAAAATGAATTTGTGATCAAATATTATGCAGATGGACAATCATATTGTTTATTTATGTTTTTTGTGATTACCATTTTCATAAATAAGCAAAAAGTAAAAATAAACATCAAAGATGTGGATAAATAGAATTAATTTTGTTGATGATCAATTTAAAATGCCCAAACAATGTTCACTTCTCCCTTAGGCATAGGAGAAGCATTTAAAAATATAAAAAGTAATTACTTAGATCGATGCAAAATAACATGAATATCAACAGCAGTCCAATTGTTGCATGTTTGTCCATGCGTCACAAAGTTGGTGCAGTCTTCCTCTTCATTGTCCTCTAGCACAACAGCTAAGTGTTGTTCATTCCCATGAATGAACCCTTCGCTACGAAAACTGAGTTGAATCTCTTCTGATCTAACGGTTGACGAGCCCTTTTGGAACCCCAAACCAGTTCTTCCTTTGTTGTCGGCGACCTCTACCACGCGCCCCCACTGATCATCTGGACCTTCTTCCACAATCTTCTGCGTATCTTTCAGAGAGGACATAGGTGCCCCAGCTCTCTTCTCAGCAGCAATAGATAAGGCTTGGAATGAAGTTCCAACCTCATCCTCAACTTCCACATAAGAGAAAGATGACAAATGGCTGACCAACAGTGCTTTCTCACCTCCCACAATCACCAACTTGCCATTCTTGACAAATTTGATCTTCTGGTTCAGAGTGGAAGTAACAGCTCCTGCTTCATAAATCCATGGCCTTGGTGAATATCCATTACCTGGAAAGTAATCTGAAAATCACTCAGACCTATCTTGACTTGAAGGTCCACTTCTCCAATGACTGTCTTGCACGAGCCATCGAAGGCTTTGACAATCACTCCACTATACCTCATGGGAGCTCCTTGGTAAGATAACTTTGACAATGTTAACGTCGGAAGCAGATTGAGTGACGACCAAGTGTCAACTAGCACGTTTGGCAAAGCATCTTCCTTGCAATTCATCGAGATGTGCAAAGCCAGATTGTGATTTCTTCCCTCCTCAGGGAGTTCTTCATCTCAAAAGCTCAAATTGTTGCATGAAGTGATGTTGGCTACAATATAATCAAATTGAGCCACAGTAACATCTTGCTCCACGTATGCCTATTCAAGAACTCTCTAGAGTGCTTCTCTGTACGCTTCAGAATTCAAAAGCAGAGACAACACTGAGATCTTTGAGGGAGTCTGGAGCAACTGCTCAACCACGTTGAATTCACTCCTCTTGATCAGTCGGAGTACCTCATCATCATCACTATTGGCTTTCAAATTGCTGGATTCACCAGACTTATCTCTTGAACAACCAACAAGATCTACATTAGGAACCTCCGCCTTCTTACCAACAATCAATTCTTCCTTATTCTCCGGGATCACCTGTCCAAAAACTCGACCACTGCGGGTCACCTTCGTAACATCTGCAATGCTCACCACTGAACTAGTCGTTGGCAACAAAACCTCTTGACCTTTCTCTATCATTGTAGCATTGTACTGGTACGGTACAGCCTTATCAGATGCATATGGGACTGGTCCCGCTAACCGTATTACCAACGGCGAAACTGATCTATTGCTGACGTTCTTTCTGCTATCATACTGAATCACCAACCTCTATGGTTGTTTGAAAACGGGAACAATGACATTAACATCGTCATCTATATGACGAGATTGAACAATCTGGATCATGCCTTCATCCATCAGACGCTGGATGTCCCTTTTCACTACAACACACCCCCTTGGGTTCACACTAAAAATATCACAACCTTCGTGATCATGTTCACAGTCACTCACCAAACAGATATCTTTATGCATTTACACCAAAGATCTTCGGATAAATCGGACATCGAAAACTTTGAATTCACCTGGACAACCATCCATCATGTTCACTGAAGAATTCCTATGAGCGGGCAAGGGATTAGCTTTCACATTAGGCGCGGGGTCTTCAAAAGGCACCATGCCACTCTTCATAAGCTTTTGCACCTTGTATTTCAGCGGATAACAGTTCTCAATATCGTGCCCAGGTGCACTCTGGTGAAAGCACAGCGAAGCTCAGGTTTATACCACCAAGGAAGTGGTTCTAGTATCTGTGGTGGATTCCTCGGTTGAATCAAATTCTTGAGGACTAAAGATGGGTACATTTCGGCATATGACATAGGAATTGGGTCGAAAGAGACCTTCTTCCTCTCAAAGTTCGGTTGCTGGTGATGCTTGTTATTGGAATTATTGTTGTTGTAGGTGTTCGTTCTTTGTTGCGGTTGTTGTTGTTGTTGACGTTGATTTTGATACTGATGTTATTGTTATTGTTGAATTGGTGTTTGTAGCGGGGTTTTCGTTACCTTTAGTTTTATTGACTAAACCAAAAGTAAACATACAATTCGAGTCACCACCGCACTTTTATTTGTCCAAAGGAAATGCTAAAAAGCGAACAAAAGCCAAGTAAGAAGTTTTATCAAATCAAAAACTAATAAAAATGTCAGAGATCTGGGTAAGGGGGTTGGTTATGAAATAGGAAGGTTTTACGCACCCAAAACATCCTTAGTACTCTAAGGGAACCTCTTTTTGCAAACAAGTGTTGTAGGTTGGTATTTGTGAAAATATGTGCAAAAGATTGGAGGGATGAGAAGAGAATAGATTATATTTACAATTTTGTTGTTTAAATGGATGAACCCATTGCCTACGTACCATCACAAAGGTAGGATCCAAACCTCGTAGTTCGAGGTAAAAATCTCAAAAGATTGGTGAATTGATTTGATAAATAGTCTTAAGGTCTTTTGTTATCAAAGGGAGAAAACTCAACCTAAACCAACAATCCACCATGTGAGGAGGGCTTCAACATACTAGTGAGTGGTTAACCCTATAATAAGTATGGAAGACTTATAATCCAATGACTAAGGATAAGGTGAGATTTACATCAACCACTATGATAACTCAAACCTATGACTAATGCTTATGAAATGGTTTTAACAAAGGTGGCCATTGGAACCACAAAAAAATAACTTGAAGTGAGTTATATTTACAAGTTAGAGGCATTTACAAAGTGAAGTCAAAGTTGGATTAAGATTCATTCACAATGAGTATTAATGAAAAGATTTTGAAATGTCAAAGGCATAAGGCCTAGGTTTCTAATTTGAAAACAATGTCAAAGTTTGAAAGTAAAGATTTTGGCTTGGGTTAGAGTGAGGAGAAGAAGAGAAGGGCTAGTCCTAAAGCATACAAAGATAAGAGGAAGAAGATAAAACCCTTGGAGTTCCTTTTCTTGAAATCATAAATATGATTCAAGATGCTTCTTTCCTTTGGACTTAGCAAACACAATCAAGCAATCAAACAATTTGGATTCAAGCTCCTAGGATCTCCATTTGACTTGTCTCTCTTAACTTGGTTACTCATGACAATGGTCCTCTCTACTATCTCAATATGGAAATCCCTATCACACAAGAGCAAACATCAAAAAGTTCACAACACCATAAGAGGAATGGACAAAGAATAAGTTTGGAAAGGAAGTTCTTTAAAGTCAACTTTGAGATTTAGCATTCTAAAGGCATGAGTCCTAGTTGCTCTTCAACAAGTTTAGCATTCTAAAGGCATTAGGCCTAGTTGCTCTTGAACTCCTTTAAGTATAAGTATGTCCTAATTCTAAGTCCTTTCTCCTTTTTGCATTGGGTTCACACAAAACAAAGACAAAACAACCACAAGACAACAATATATTTATATACAATAATGAGCTCAAATGAGCAAAAGAAAAATGACATAAACATAAAATATGTACTCAAGTGAGCAAAATGAAAAGCAATATGAATAAATGAGCAAGAAATAAAGTGCATTAAAGTAAAGGGAAAGAAATTAAATGCTCAAATTAAAGTAAAGTGCATTAATGTTAGTTTGTCATAAGACAATGTAGCACTATGTTAAGGAATCGTAAGTGGACTAATGTAGTAGTCACACCTATCTGAGGCCGATCAATAAAACTATAGGCAAATAAACACAAGTTAGAGATCATGACTAGTAAGCCAAGCTCCAAAAACTTACCATGCCAAAAGAAAAGAGAAAGGCCTTGTATGGACTTTAGGTTTTTTGCTTGACCAAGAAGCAACCTATCTTGGACACAAAATAACTCACTTGATCTTGGATCAAGTTGAGTTTGGTTTGGATAGAAGAAGGTTAAACCTCTCATTTGTCAAGACTAACCACAAGACATTAACTCATTGGCCAAAAAATAAAAAGAATGGGATGAAGAAGAAATGGATGGAAAGAGAAATAAAGTATCAAACTCAATTGATCAAATGTGAACCAAGTCATCATCAACCAATGTTAAACAGAAGAGAAATGAAGCTTGCAAGTCAACAAGTCAAACATATTTTTTTGGTATTTTTTGAATTAAAAATAAAAGCAAAATAAAATAAACAAAATATGGTCAAACCTCAAATTTAATTCAAATCAACTTCAACAAGTTCAATTAAATTCTCATAGGTCTAACATGGTCAAACAAGCTTTGACAAAAAATTTCAATAATTTTTGAAATCAGAAACTATTTTAAAACAATTAAAAACAATGAAAAGTAACACAATATGAATTAAAATCTCAAATAAATCTCAAATCAAATAAGAAATTGATGAGACTATTTTTCATTGACTTATCATGATCCATATGTGTTAGGAAAATATTTTTTGGATTTTTCAAATATCAAAAAGTATTTAAAAATGAATTAAAACTATTAAAAACCAAATAATTCATTAAAAATATTAAATGAAGTCACAAAAATAGTTAAAATTCAAAATATGAAACTAGATTTTTCAAGAATTTTTTTGGCATTGGTCTCATATTTTTGTGACTTCAAATAAAATATTTATGAATTTTTGAAAATAAAAGGAATTAACTGAAATTAAAACAAAAATAAGAAAAATAGAAAAAATCATCGCCCTCAAATGGTTTGATTAATTGACGTGGCAAGGCATCAAGGGCTCAGAGGCACGGTCACATGATAGACCTAACTCAAGCACGCTACACTTTGCATTTAAATGAGTCAACATAATGAAAGGCCAAGATTAAAACGTTTATGCATGATCCAATGGGTGGGAGGCTACCACGTGGGAATGGTGGTGGAAACCACCATCTTCTCCGACGATCAAACCAGATGCGACCACCACGCACAGGAAATCAAATGGCAATGAAAATGAAAAATGAAGGCATCAAAATGAAGCTGAGGTGATGTACATCACCCCTGTAACCATGGATCATCCTCACAGTAACTATATAGAGAGAAGCATGAGCTTGAAGATCATGGTGCATGAACTGAAATGACATGATTTGCAAAATTAAGACAACCACTGGCCTGCCTCAAGCATGAGGACTTCAGAAAACCACACAAACCAAAGAGATTCACATCATATTGCAAAATCTAGATCAAGAAATTTTGGTGTTCTACCTCTGAAATGCAGCTTCAAACAGCACGAATTCTCCAAGCTCTTGATCTACTTTTGATCTGGAAGTGTGATGGTGATGCTAGGTTAAGGAATTGAGTTTTGAAGATCAACTAATGATGTTGAAATTCAAGCTTGAAAAAGAGAATGAAAACTGAAAATTCCTTTAGTGAGGGTTTGGATTTCAATTCAGCAGCAATTCAGATCTCCACTTGGTTCCCATTTGAATGAGAATGCACTCTTATTTATAGCTGAAATGTGATGCAAGGCAATGCTTCCCTCGTGTGCATGAAGTTTGAATCCTCCTTGCATGGGCCTGTACAGGCGTATGTAAGGCCCAAGAATGAATGGAAATCCATGCTGATATCAAATGGAAGTGAATTGGACATGCACAAGGGACTGCACAAGCTTACACACCAAGTTATAATGTGAAATGCAAAAATGAAGATAAACATAAAGCTCTTCGAAACTCACACATGGAAAGTCCAACAAATTAATGTGAATAATGGTTGGAAAGCCCTTGAAATAAGGAACAAAAGTAATGTTGGGCAAAAATTCATTTGGAAATTGGAAATTTATGAAAACTGGCTGTGAAGGTTTGGGTACAAAACATGTCTAGGTTCCCTTTGAAAATTTTCACCAAAAGCAAGCATCTTCAAGCCCCTCTGTTTCAATGATTCAAGCCTCAAATGGAAAAACCTCCAACATCAAAGTTGTATATCTTTTCAAGATGATCAATTTATACGCACATTTTGAATCATTTGTATTTTCATGAGAAAGTTATGGGCACTTGAAGTTGGGAATTTTTCAAATTCAATGACTTAGGTCCAAAGTGACCTATAATATTTTGTATTATCACATGTGTTTATTTTGGGATTATGAACTTTTGTCCAACATAACATTTGAAGTAGACATCTTAAGCTTTCCAATTCATTTGGTCTCACCTTAATATCATAAATATTAAGGGAGTTAGGTCCTTGGGAAGTTGGCCCAAAATTAGGGTTTCAGTCAAAATGACATATAATGTTTTGAAATTAATGATGACCTTCCACGTTTCAAATGGATTGTTTATGAACATCAAAGTTGTTCATATGGTTCTTAAGAACATAGTTTCTCTTGGGGTCATCTTCATTTGACAAATAAATCAAAAGTTGTATCTCAGTGATCTCCAATTTAGTCAGATGACTCGACTGGTCAACTTCTCAAGGCCAAACTTCAAATCTTGATGAATGAATGATTGAGAATCCTCACATAGGCTAAAATATGCATAAATTAATGAATGAAAGAACTTCCCTTGATTGAATTTGATCATAGGTTGAGTTTGCTTCATGAGCAAGGCACAGTCAAAGCACAGTTGAATTAGGGTTTCCTTGGGTAACAATCTTCAAGCCCTTTGGGCTATCTTGATCAAATTGGAAAATTGAGATACTTGGGAGGCATATATGGTGATTAAGATCTTTGTGGACAATTGTCATGCTTGTTTTCATCTTCATCTAGCCATTTCATTGAGCTTAGGAGCCTCCTAGGAGCAAGGGAGCACATGATCACTTAAGCTTCAAAACAAAAAGAGTTAGTGACATATTTTTGTGCTCTTGGTTAGTAAACAAAATAAGAAAAGAAATAATATACAATACAAGCATGCTTGGTGGTTTCAAACCACTCAAACAAGTCCCAACCCTAGGGTTAAGGAGCCAAACATGCTATGATCCTTGAGGCAATGTAATGAGCAATGATATGATGCCATGAGGGATCTTAGGGTCAAAATTAGGGTCTTACAGATTCCCCTATTTAAGGTCATTCTAGCCGGAGATATGAAGGTTAAAATCTTCATCTCGACGAGATAGAATGAGCTTAAATAATAACAAAGAGACGAATTTTGGTCCCTAAGAGACCTCATGATGCAAATGTATGCATGCAAAAATAAAATTTTCATGGTGAACAATTGCCATGAAAGAAAAAGAAATCAGAAGACACTGAAGGTCCATAGGAATAACGCACTCACTAGGGAGACAGAGACTCTGGGGGAAAGTAAGGTAAAAATGCGTGAGCAGGTCATGACTTGAAAACTTGCTGAGAGACACGAAGGGATTCCACGAAAATAAGTCGGTGGAAAGGCTCGAGCTGACGCAAAGATGCATGTATTAGGGAATATGCCAATACAGCAAAACTATCCACAAAGGATACTTCAGATAAAATCCGGACTCAACCGGGGATGTCCACAAAGGACTCAGCTGAGGAAGAAACAACAAGATATTACCGGCTACTAGGTAATAAACTCAAAGAGAGCCATGTCATCGATGCACCGGTTACTGGGTGAGAAACAACACGCTCAGGGAGAGAGAATATCTAAGACTGGTATAAGGGTGAGAGATATCAATCATCTAAAACTTCTGAGGAGGGCCTAAAAGGCACGTCTTAACTCAGAGAAAATCTGACTCCACATGGGACAACAATTCATAATAAGGAGTAGGAGGAAGGAACACCAGGGATACCGGTTACTGGGCATATAATAGGTGACCAACCAGACGTGAATTGGGAACATATCCAAAACACTCTTCATCCGAAAGGAGGGCTGAAAAAGAAAACTCGTCTTAAAGGATGGACATTCGAATCCACAAGGAAATACGAATCTTACTCAACTAGGGAAGAAAAAGACTTCGACTGAAGAGCGCATGAGATATATTATCTATTACCATCATAACGTAGATAACATGCTCGCATGGAAGATTATCCACAACCGGTTACTGGGTTAATGAAGGATAAATCGACTGAAAAGAAAGGACATCGGGATACCGGTTACTGGGTAGAAAATGATGACCAATCAGAAGGAGAAACAATCATTACCAAACAAGGGTAAATGAAAGATGACTCGGCGGGGATGAATTGCTTGATAAAAGCAATTATCCAAGAGATATATCACCGGCTACTGGGTGGTATACTCAAAACGAAGGAATCTCAATACCGATTATTGGGTAAAGATATCCAATAAAGAGGGGATTACATCTACCGGTTACTGGGTAGAAAGCCGCAGAAATAGGACTTACAACTACCGGGGAAAAGATGGACAATTACTAGTTACTGAGCAATTGAACAACTAAACCACAGGGAACTGCAGGGGATAACAAGAAAAGGAGTCAACCTAGGAACAAACTAGAAAGACACAATCAAACGAGACTCAACCCGATGAGGACATAACTTAGGGGAGTAATTCCATCCCGATACATAACTGGGGAGGAAACTGAAATAATAATCATCCATGAGGACATAACTCAGTGGGGAAGAAAGAAGGAAAGATAGACACTTTCTGATTATGGGGCTGACTCAATATGGAGAGATCATACACAAACATCTGCTTGGGGAAGAACATTTCACCAATGGCAGGAGATAACAAACAAAGGTACATGGCAAAGAATTCAATCATGAATATCTGAATGTTATGATTATGCATGTATATGCGTGATTTGTGTATGATTAATGCTGACAGACAGACATATCTAACACAAACAGGCTCACGATCCTCGAACGGATATCCGGCACAACATCTCAGCCAAAAGGTCAAGGCCTACAAGAGAAATCAGCCCTGGTGAGGATGCATTAAGTACTGGAAGACAACAATCACCGTTGGGGATAGGCAAAGTCACAACTACCAACTGCCCGGGACTTCTCATCAGTTCAGGAACAGGTATCTAAATATCAATAAGACCTGTCATAGAAGAAACTCTACTGGGGAACTAACAACAAACAGATACCCATCAAACAATTTCTTCTAACTGCTGAAGAGATATCTCTACTAAAGGGAGAAAGAATAATTTGCTCCGCTGGGGAAGAAAACACCACATGTTCCTCAACATCTCTTAAAACATGGAAGAAATCTTTAAACTCAAAGGGGATACAGATCCTTATCTTCGGATTAGGCAATCTGCCGGGGATAAGCTGCAAGCAATTCTCAAAGGGAACTGTCTTGGCTGAGAGCATCATGACATGCTGGGGACAAAAAAGGAAACACGCCCCTTTCACCAACTGCTCTAGACAACTTCTTGCTGAGGAAACAACCAAAAGCTGATGAAGAGGGTACAAACATGCCAGAATATGAACAAATGTCCTACCCTTTGGAAATCGTACTATCCTTGGGAGAGCATTGAAGACGTTTCAATTATCCTTTTAGTCATTGTGGGTATTCATTTTGTTTAAAACATTTTATAAAACTTCATTCATTTAAAACAATGATATTTATCAATTAAAACATGCAAACATTTGTTAAACAGAAACAAGTAAGAGTGCCAAGAATTGGGTAAAGGCTCAAATTTATTTAATAGAATGGTAGTCCGCAAATGGCGAGACTCCGTGGATCTTTACAAATTTGAAATTGGTGATATATATTAGAAAAAAAGGCTACATTGAACATAATGGCCGTTTCTCCACCAACTCCGAATCCATTGTATTTGAAGCTTCAGTTGATGATGACTGAAATAGAATCTTTGACAGATGACTGCTGTAGAGCAAAGTCTTGTCAGGATGTAGTTACTTGCCAAATCCCTATTTTTTCCTAGATTTCTCCAAGGTGTGGTACTCAATCTAGCGGGATATACATATATTCATTATTTTTTCATGTCTCTAACTTTTGCCTGGACCGCCCTTTCGGGTTTTCAATCCACCGAGACACTCATTTTTGCCTAAGCCGCCCTTTCGGGTTTTCAACTTAGCGAGCTATTCTATTTTTTTATTTTAGGCGAAGTATTTCTTAATTGCATCTGAATTCACAGGACGAGTGAAATCCTCCCCATCCATAGTTGTAAGCAACAAAGCACCGCCTAAAAAGACTCTCTTGACAATGTATGGACCTTCATAGTTTGGAGTCCACTTGCCCCTGGAATTGAGCGCGAAAGACAAGACTTTCTTGAGCGCGAGGTCACCTTCTCGGAACACACGAGGCTTGACCTTCTTATCAAAGGCTTTCTTCATCCTTTGCTGATACAACTGACCATGACACATGGCAGTCAATCTCTTCTCTTCAATCAAATTTAATTGGCCAAAACGACTCTGAACCCATTCAACCTCAGTCAACTTGGCTTCCATCAAGACTCTCATTGATGGGATCTCAACCTCTACGGAGAGCACAACCTCCATGCCATATACAAGGGAAAAAGGGGTTGCTCCTGTTGAAGTGAAAACTGATGTACGATAGCCATGAAAAGCAAATGGCAGCGTCTCATGCCAATCTTTGTACGTAACAACCATCTTCTGGATAATCCTCTTGATGTTCTTGTTAGCAGCTTCAACATCCCCATTCATCTTGGGTCTATAGGGAGAAGAATTATGATGTGCAATCTTGAATTCGCTACACATCTCTTTCATCATCTTATTGTTCCAGTTAGATCCATTATCAGTAATGATCTTGTCTGGCACACGATATCGGCATATGAGTTGATTCTTGATAAACTTCACAACCGCTTTCCTGGTCACATTCACATACGATGCCGCTTCAACACACTTGGTGAAGTAATCAATAGCTACGAGAATAAAACGGTGATCGTTCGATGCCTTAGGCTCTATCATGCCAATCATGTCAATTTCCCACATGGAGAAAGGCCATGGTGAAGAAATAACATTCAGAAGTGTCAGGGGAATATGAATCTTATCCGCATAAATCTGACACTTGTGGCATTTCTTCACATATTTGCAGCAGTCAGACTCCATTGTTAGCCAATAGTAGCCTGCTCTCAACATCTTTTTTGCCATAGCATGTCCATTGGAATGAGTACCGAATGAACCCTCGTGGACTTCAGCCATTAACCGGTTTGCTTCATTTCTATCCACGAATCTGAGCAGAACCATGTCAAAATTTCTCTTGTAAAGCACATCACCATTAAGGTAGAAACTGCCAGATAATCTCCTCAAAGTCTTCTTGTCTTTAACAGAAGCCCAAGGCGGGTAAGTATGACTTTGGAGAAATCATTTGATATCATAATACCATGGCTTATCATCTTTAACTTCTTCAACTGCAAACACATGAGCTGGTCTATCTAAGCGCATCACAGTAATATTGGGGACTTCATTCCAATACTTCACTATAATCATTGAAGCAAGCATAGCAAGAGCATCTGCCATCCGATTCTCATCTCGAGGAATATGATGGAAGTCAATCTTAGTAAAGAAATTTGAAATCCTCCTCGCATAATCTCTATATGGGATGAGGCTAGGCTGATTCATCTCCCATTCACCCTTAATCTGATTAACAACAAGGGCTGAATCACCATAAACGTCAAGATGTTTGATCCTAAGATCAATACACTCTTCCAAACCCATAATACAAGCCTCATACTCCGCCATATTATTCGTGCATTTGAAAGTTAGCCTTGTTGTAAAAGGAAAATGTGTGCCTTGAGGAGTAATAATCACTGCCCTAATATCATTTCCATACTGATTGACAGCACCATCAAACACCATACCCCATCGGGAACCAGGTTCTGGTCCTTCGTCGAGTGTAGGCTCATCACAATATTTCTTCTTCAAATACAGAATCTCCTCATCAGGGAAGTCGTACTGCACAAACTAATAATCTTCAATTGGTTGATATGCCAAATGGTCAGCCAAAATACTACCTTTAATAGCTTTTTGAGCTCTATACTCAATATCATACTCAGAAAACAGCATCTGCAAACGGGCAATTCTCCCAGTTAAAGCAGGTTTCTCAAAGATATACTTGATCGGATCCATCTTGGATATCAACCAAGTTGTGTGATTCAACATATACTCGCGTAAGCGCTTAGCAGCCCAAGCCAAAGCACAACATGTCTTCTCAAGCATTGAGTACCGAGACTCACAGTCAGTAAATTTCTTACTCAAGTAGTATATCGCATACTCTTTCTTCCCTGATTCATCTTGCTGACCAAGGACACAACCCATGGAATCCTCAAGCATACTCAATGGTCTCCCTTCAATAGGCGGAGACAGAATCGGAGGCTCGGACAAATACTCTTTGATACTGCAATCATGACGCTGATCTTTCTGGAGGAGCTTGAGTATAGGCGCACATGTGGCAGTCATGTGGGATATAAATCTCGAAATATAATTCAAGCGGCCAAGAAAACCTCGGACTTGCTTCTTAGTCTTGGGTGCAGGAATCTCTTGTATTGCTTTGACCTTGGCAGGGTCAACTTCAATACCTCTTTCGCTGACAATAAAGCCTAATAGCTTGCCGGAACGGACTCCAAATGTACACTTGTTCGGATTCAGGCGGAGTTTGTACTTCCTCAAATGCTGAAAAAGCTTCAACAAGTGTTCTACATGTTCCACTTCCGTTTTCGACTTTGCAATCATATCATCAACATACACCTCAATCTCCTTGTGCATCATATCATGAAACAAGGTAGTCATAACACGTTGATACGTGGCTCCGGCGTTCTTCAAACCGAAGGGCATCACTCGATAACAGAATGTTCCCTAAGGTGTGATGAATGTTGTCTTCTCCATATCCTCGGGTGCCATTTTAATCTGGTTATAACCAGAAAATCCGTCCATAAATGAGAAGACATTGAATTTAGCTGTATTATCTACCAACATATCAATGTTTGGTAGAGGAAAATCATCTTTCGGACTAGCTTTATTCAAGTCACGGTAATCCACACACATTCGGACTTTTCCATCTTTCTTAGGCACAAGCACAATATTGGCCACCCATTGAGGATATGTAGAAGTCACCAGAAACCCCACATCAATTTGCTTCTGAACTTATTCTTTAATCTTCACTGCCATATCAGGATGAGTTCTTCTGAGCTTCTGCTTCATAGGTATACACTCAGGCTTCAACGGCAAGAAATGTTGCACGATATTAGTATCCAGACCAGACATGTCTTCATACAACTAGTAAAAGACGTCGACATATTCTCGTAGCAACTCAATCAACCCCTTCTTAACAGACCCTTCAAGGAGTGCCCCAATCTTCACTTTACGAATGCAGCCTTCAGACCCCAAGTTGACTATTTCCAGATTCTCAAGATGTGGTTGAATGATCTTCTCCTCGTGCTCAAGCAGAAGGGTAATCTCATCAGGAATCTCTTCAACATCATCTTCTCCTGCCTCAAATACAGGGAACTCAAAGTTGGGAGATGGTGTTGGATCATTATGTTCAATGGGTTTGATTAACCTGCATAATGATTTTGAGTATAAAAGAGATTTTAGAATTCAAACAAGGAAAATCATTAGGCATATGGAAAGATTGATTTTATTCTCTTTTTAGGGTTTTATGGTGATCACCAATTTCATGCAAAAAGCAAAAAGGAAAAATAATTTGGAAAAACAAAACTTTAACATGTGATTATTGAATGAATATCATTTTATTAATCAAATTATGCCAACAATGTCTTCACTTCTCCTTCTGGCATGGGAGAAGGGTTTTCAAACAAAATGAACACATTACGTTGACTTATGGATAACTGTTTGAACATCAATAACGACCCAATTATTGCAGATTCCTTCGGGTATGACAAAGTTGTCGAGGTCTTCCTCCTCATCGTCTTCAACAATGGCAGAAGCTTCCTGATCTTCAACAGTGTGGATAAAACCTTCACTCTGGAACCGCCCACGCTCATTGGAAACACTAGAAGAATACCCTATGCCAGCTCGGGACTTATTATCTTCCAACTTGATCATTTTCCCCAAACCAGTAGTTGAACCATGCTCAATGGCCAACTTCGCATCATTATAGGAGACAAATGAAGAAAGTCCTTTCCTCGAAGGCTCAGTAATAGATAAGGCTTGGAATGGAGTCCCAACCTCATCCTCAGCGTCGATATAGGAGAAGGAAGATAAATGACTGACCAAGAGAGCCTTCTCTCCCCCTATCACCACCAACTTCTTATTCTTTACAAATTTCAATTTTTGGTGTAGGATGGATGTCACAGTGCCTGCCTCGTGAATCCATGGTCTGCCAAGCAAACAACTATAAGACGGATGAATTTCCATGACTTGGAAAGTGATCTGGAAATCACTAGGTCCAATCTTGATTGGGAGTTCTAATTCACCGATCACAATTTTGCGCGATCCATCAAACGCCTTCACAACCACTCCACTCTGCCTCATGGGAGGCCCCTGGTATGAAAGTGTAGCAAGAGTGGATTTTGGAAACACATTAAGTGATGACCATGTGTCCACCAACACATTGGACAAGGCATCATCCTTACAGTTTATTGATATGCGTAAAGCCAAATTGTGGTCTTTTCCCTCCTCGGGAAGATCAGCATCATAGAAGCTCAAATTGTTGCAAGCGGTAACATTTGCAACAATGCTATCAAACTGCTCTATGGTGACATCGTGGTCCACGTATGCCACCTCCAACACCCTCTGCAAAGCTTCGCGGTGTGGCTCAGAATTCATCAACAAAGATAAGACAGATATCTTTGATGGAGTTTGTAGCAGCTAATCAACAACATTATATTCACTCCTTTTGATGAGCCCCGGCATCTCATCACCATCCTCTTTCAACATGCCAGACTGGCCAACTAGAATAGGAGTGTTATTATTCTTAACAGCAATAGGGTTAACACCCTTCACAACAGGATTCTTTGAAGAAGAAGTCCCCACGGGACCGGCAGGATTAACAATAGTTCTCTTCACAA